>NW_015177079.1:92928-108899 GCF_001447785.1 Gekko japonicus | reverse complement strand
TGGGGTTTCCCCCGGGCCCCGATTCCGGTGCGCCGGAAATCGGGGCTCCGAAGCGGGGGAATCCCCGCCCCCCGGCTGCATTTGGCAGCCCTACGGAGACCGCCGCCGCAACACAGCCGCCACCCGGAGCCTTCTGAAGATGAAGATTGCACTGCCATCGGGAGACCAGCTGTCCCCGTTCCAGAGCCTGAGGCCCTTGCCTTCGCTCCCTGCGTGCTCAGAGCTGCTCACAGCTCGAGCACATTAGAGCAACTGCCAAATGGCAGGAGCAGAGCCCGGCTGTTTACTCAAGCCGGCTCCGCCCCCTGCCTGGGTCCTGACTCCAGGAGTCAGGCTCTGTTGCTGCCTGTCTTCCTCGGAGCGGCAAATCAGCCCCCGGCGACCAGCGGCGTTGCCGGGTCACTGGGAGCTTTCTTATTGTTGTACTATAAGGGAATATGTAATATTTCTATGCTCTAAATGTATCCCAGTATTTCAGTTGTTGAGAGTAGCTATTCTGAGACAAACTCCACAACTATGCCTTTGTTCACATGTTTTAATTTAAGCAGGTTACCTTTTCAGAGTAAAATTGCCTTGCAGGCTTTTATGTACCAGAAGTGCCCTGGGTGAGAAGATATTTATTGAAGCTGTCATTAGCAAATAAAATGATCCGCTATCTTCATCTACCTTTAAAATTACTGCCTTTCTACATTCAATACTAATTTTATTACAAAAGTACTCAGTTGTAAAATATGCAGTCTATTTAAGTGCCTTTTGTAATACAATTTATATTATGCAAATGTGTTCAGCATTTTGGTTACCATTACTATTGTAACTTGACATTTGTTCTGTCTTTGGAAAATGTTAGTGATTTATTGAGAAATTCAAGAAATGTATAGTATTTGCAACCTTTAAGATGCAAGCAAAAAAGTAGCTTTGCTCATTATTCAACCCACAGTACGTTGGAAAATGACCTGGCACCTATTTTCTCACTTGGGTTTATCATAGAGGAAAATGGTACATTTCTTAGCCCTTTGGATATCTGAAAGGTGATGAGATAGCCATCTTCAAGTATTTGAAGGGCTGTTGTATAGAGAAGTTGTTTTCTGTTGCCTCAGAAGGCGGACCAGAACCAGTGGGTTGAAATTAAATTTTCAGCTAAACATTAGGAACAACTTCCTGACAGTTAGAGTGGTTCCTCAGTGGAACAGGCTTCTTCAGGAGGTGGTGAGCTCTCCTTTGGAGGTTTTGAAGCAGAGGCTAGATGGTTATCATAATGCAATGGTGATGAATTTAGGCACATTGTGTGAGAGAGGGTAGGAAGGGATGAGCCAGTGCTTAGCTCTTGTAGCCCTTTCTTGTATGCCTGGGATAATGCTGATTGCCACTTTGGAATGAGGAAGGAATTTTCCTCCAGACTAGATTGGCCCAGAGATTCTGGAGGTTTTTTGCCTTCCTCTGGTCATAGATCAGGGGTCACTGGGGAAGTGTGTGTTGGGGAGGGGGAGCTGTGAATTTCCTGCATTGTGCAGAGGATTGGACTAGATGACCCTTGGGGTACCTTCCAGCTCTATGTTTCTGTTTTCTCCCTCCACAAGGGCAGAAGGCCCACTTAGTCAGGACTAGTCAGTCTTAATTTACTAAGAGTGTAATAATCCAATAGAATACACGGATGTTCAGAAGTTTTTGGAAATCTCAACACTGACTTTTTAGAAGCTCAACTACTAAGGGAAATAGACAGGGTCATTCCCTATAGCAGTTATGGCGAACCTTTTAGAGACCGAGTGCCCAAACTGTGACCCAAAACCCACGTATTTATCGCAAAGTGCCAACACAGCAATTTAACCTGAATACTGAGGTTTTACTTCAGAAAAAACAACTCATACATTAACTTAAGATGATCCAAACAAAGTAAGGAAAGCAATCCCAAATGCTTTCATTTACTTAAAATTATTTGGCAGAGAATTTGACACTTTAATGATGGTCTGGGCCTGGCTGGGGCGATGGCATGTGTGCCCACAGAGAGGGCTCTGAGTGCCACCTCTGGCACCCGTGCCATAGGTTCGCCACCACTGCCCTATAGCCTTCCACTTCATGAAGAAAATATCCTATTACTAAGGGTGAGGAGAGTCACACACCATAGAATTTACTTGCAGGCCTATGGAGTGATAGCAATGACAGCAAAGGATATGCCCCCCCTTGTGAATGCTGAATCTCATCTAGGTCAACTTTTCAACTTTGTTAACACTTCAATCAATCAGTCTCTTGTAGAAGATAATTCAACAGAAGCCTGTGACACTTTTTCTAGACCCTTTGTTGATAAAAGCTCACAGATCCCGACTTTAGATGCTAGTTTCTTCGTGGTCAGATTATCTGAGGTATCCCCTCTGTTATGTACGTGGACCGCCACCAGGGGTCCGCGGCACATGCAGGAGCTTGGCTCCTGGAACAAAGGAAACTTTGGATCCTGGTTTCCCCCAGCCCCAACCAGTAGCCACTTTGGTGGGACATTCAAACCCTCCAATGGGAATAGGGGGTGCTGGGTGGATATGCATATAGTTGGCCCTGTCAGGCCGTTAGAGTTAGTCTTAGTTGGAGTGAAGTACAATAAACGTGTGCAAAAGCATGTCGTCGTCCAAGTCCTCCATGCGGCGAACCCAGTACTTTACACCCTCTCCCCTAGGAATAGCATTTGGGGAATCATTTGCAGCTGCTGTGAGAGGGGGAGGGGGAAATTGCACTCAGGAAACAAATCCTGCTACCTGTGGAAACATTGGTCTGTATTGAACCTCATGTTTGGAAGTAAGTACTACTATATTCATTGCTACTCTCAGACAAATGTGCGTTTGATTGCAGTGATGCATGTTTACTCAGAAGGAAGTCCCACTTTGTTCAGTTCAGCTTTTTTTGAGTGTAGGTCCTACATTCACTAACAGTACAAACTGTACATCCCCTGTGTAATAAAGTATCAAATAACTGTTTAATACTTTATGTACTATATGTTTAGGAACTCTGACTGCAATGCAAGGGAATACAGATATAAAGGTTTGACAAGAAAATGAAAAAATTCAAAGGAACACTTCTCTAGAATTTATTTTCTCTTTGGGCCTGAAATGAAAAAAATGGGAGGAAATAGAAAAAAACAACTTTAATGAAATATTTTGTACTTTAGTCTAAGGGAAATACTTTTTTTAAGTGTTTCAGAATTGTTACAGCCAATTCACATTACTTCAGGTCCAGTATTCAGTTAGCAATCTTAGTAATTATAGCCTTGCTACTGTAATTGAATTGCTAAAAAAATTATTGGGACTTACAATGTTGGAAATGTGCTTTCAGACATACTGAAGAACACAAAACCTCTTCAGGCATTTGGTCTATACATACATAATCAAACATGTGGTGTTGAAGTGCTTGTTTTATTTTGTGCAAACCTTTATGAAGTTTGGGGAGCTCAGTGAAAGTTCAGAATCAGCAGCTATGGATCTTTTAGACACTAAATCTGATTAGTGGAATAAATATGAGTTATGCCTGAGTTGCATTTTCAAAGAGATATTGGCAGCTTTATGGTGGCCATGATTTAATTTTTTTTAATGATACATGACAAAGAATTAAATATCCCTTTCCCCTCACACCACTGCTACAATTAGAATCAGGCCCTTCCATATCTAGTATTCACCTTCTGAGCCTTTTTGCTAAAACACGTGTTCTTCTGTTTCTGAATGTTAACTGTAAGACTTGGAAGCCATGCCAGCAATGCTGTGCTGTACCTGATTTTTATGTTGGCCACATTTCGCAAGGATTCTTTAGCTAGGAATCCATCTGGGAACCAACCCAAGCCTAGAATACCCAAAGAGCATGACCAGTCTGCTTACCCCCACCTCCTCCAAAAAAATTGCCCCTTGGATTCTCAGTGGCAACAGACCTGAATCATATCTTGCAATAACATGAAGGTCTACATATTGGCCAGGATCCAAAAAGATACTCTGCATGTGTTTGCGTGTGATTCCTTGGTTATGATTCCTTGCTTAACTGCTCAGTTTTTATCGCTTCGAAATTAATTTCATGTTCTTTTAATCCTTCTATTTTTATTGCTGCCAAATTGATTTCCCCCCCCCCAATTTTAATGGCACTTATTTTATTGTTTTAAATTAAATGGTGCTGTCAAGCCAATGTCTACTGGGAGCATGTGATGTGTGTGTATCTTTATATACATGGCTTTCCATTCTATGGTGAAGTATTTAACCTGATAGAATGGGGAGGGTCAGAGTACTCTTTGGTCCTGTGATGTTGTTCTTCGCTCTCCGTTCTTAGCATCTTCTTCTACTAAATAAAGCTGGTCCATAAACAATGACTAGGTGATGTTGTTCATCAGACGAGGCATATCGCCGCAGAACACTACATGGTGTCAGAAGAATGGACTATTTCTGGCCTCCGCTTCCACTTCTGTTGACTGGTAATCTTGCAGAAAATAGGAAGACGTGGGAGCAAGCTTTCCAGTTTTATTTAATTGCCATTGCTGCTGATAACATGGCCGACAAGAGGCTGCCATCTCAAGAGGGGAGAGAAAGACCCTGATGACAGTGGCAATACCTCTCTCTCCTCAACTGGGTCAAAGGAGAGAGTACATGAGGATAGGAATATTATTCAGTGCCCAGGGGGGTCAACAGGCAACAGTGACTGCTGCAGTTTGTGGTTGCAATTTTTTTGGTTGCTATTTTTGGGCTGGAATGCCCCAGAACGGCATTCCGGCTGGCTTCAGAGCCCACCCTGCCCTCGCCCCCAGCCCCCCGGACACTGGTGCACTGTTCTCAGCTGCATCGTGCCTTGCCTCTTCTGCTCATTATGCCACAGCAGCCCATGGCAGGGCTCTCTCTGGGAAGGCGTGGGTGGGCGGGGCACTCAAATCTGCACACAGGTGCTTCCTCTAGCCTGGCCCACTCTTCCCCAGCCAGGCGCACCATGTGATGGACCCACAGAATGTTGGGCTCCTGCCTCACAGCCGGTGCCGCACCACTTCCCCAAAGGCGGGGCAGCCCTTGGTGCATTCACGTGGGGCTGCTGTAATGATGTCACCCCCACTCCCCTCTCAGGAAGCACTCCGATTTTGCCGAGGAGCAACTTGGGTGAATGGGCTGGTGGTGCGTAGTAGCCCATTGCGAAATTGCGGAAGGTAACTTTTTGCACCCTGCGCTTGGCGGCGCCGGTTCTGCTCACTGCCCTCACTGCTCAGCCACACGCCTCAGTCCCAGACAGCAGCAGCAGCAGCAGCAGCAGCAGCAGCCTCCATGGGATGAGTCCTGCAAGAACTTTGGCTTGCCTTTGCCTGCTTTTTCTCCCTCCCGCTTTCACCTATGCTGCCATGGGGGTTGGGATGCTCAGTCAGAGTCTGTGTAAATTGCTTTCGCATTCCTGTCTATGCTTTGCGCCGAAATGCTTATCTATAACGATGTGCAGGTGGGAGTGTGTGTTGTCTGCCTTTCCAGGCAGCCGTGGGAGCCGGACATTTCCCAGCTTCGCCTAGAAACAGTTTGCTGGCTCTAGCCCGCGCGCGGGAGGGTGCCTAATTGGCCAGCGCAGTGGGGGGGGCATACGAATGCCCTATGTCTTATTATGTCCAAGAGACAACTGCCATTCTTAACAGTGACTATGTTAATGCATCTATGGCTCTTCAATAAAAGTGTAACCTTTCTTGAAAGCATGTACTCCGTTGTTGGCTGTGGGTTCTGACACCCGCGTCTGACTTTCTCTGTGTTCCCCCGCCGCCGCCGGTGTTTCTGAGCCCATCTCGTTTTTTTCCTGGCTCCTTACAGCATTGTGGTGCTTCCGGGTATTACTCAGGTTCTGCTGTCTTCTCTAAACTTGCTTTGCTGCAGTGTTTTAGGAAAGATCACAATAAAACTGGGCTGACTGCCATGTGGGCAGATAAGTCTGGAGCATCAAAACCCCAAGAAGACTACAAGTGAGACAACTTGAAAGTAAACATGATGTCTTCAGGGAAGCAATTTTGGCTCAAAAGAAGAAACAGCCAATAAGTAGAGTTAAAGTAGTTGATTTTGTGTAAGATTATCTCATTCAAGTTTACTGATGAGTGGATTTTAACAGGCAGAATTTCCATTCAAGTAGTGTACATTAAATCCCAGACAAAAAGTGGTTCAGGAAATCTGTTTAGCCCCAAGTTCACAATACAACACAAAACATGTCATTGAGTGGATTTCCTCGTTTCATACTGGTAACCTCTCTGGTCCCAACCAGATGTCTTCCCCTCTGTATCTGCTGGTTCAGCATTCATTTCATGCATCTGAGGAAGTGGGCTCTAACCCACAAAAGTTTACTCTCCAACAAACCTGTTGGTCTTTAAGGCACCTCCCTCTGTTTGTTGTTTGGAAAGGTGTTGTAAACTTGAAATATTAAAGCAAATTTGGGGATGTTTTCACAGTAATAAAAGGGATGCTCCCTTTCCAGCATCTCCCTTATATATAAAAGCCGAATGGTGGTGGCACTTCTCTAGAACATTCCACAAGCTCCGGAATTGGTTGGCGCCCTGGTGTGTCACTCAGAATCTGTCCCTATTCACTGGCTGCATTGCTTGAGTCTCGCCTCCAACATTCTAAATCTTCTGGGGAACCATTGTTGCCAATCTCCAGGTGAGGGCTGGAGATCACTCAGAATTACAACTGCTTTCCAGATGGCAGAGATCAGTTCCCCTGGAGAAAATGGTGGGCTCTGTATCCTTATATGCTGCTGAGGTGGCCCCATTATGACAACCAATGTGACATAGCAGTCAGAGCTTCAAAGCATGGGAGAGGCTGCAGGTGTGTGGGGGGTGGAAAGCTGAAGAGTGAGGGGGAAATAAAGGTAGGTTGATGATTGGCTGGGAAGGAGATAGGGTTGCCAACTCCAGGTGGGAAATTCCTGGATATGTGAGGGATGGAGCCTGGAGAGGGTGGGGTTTCAGGAGGCGTGGGATCTCGGACAGGTACAAAGCCATAGACTCCACCCTCCAAACCAACCATTCCCTTTTGGTAACCATTGTTGCTAATCTCCAGGTGAGGGCTGGAGATCACTCAAAATTACAACTGTTCTTTAGGTAGCAGAGATCAGTTCCTCTGGAGAAAATGGTGGACTCAGTGTCATTATACCCTGCTGAGGTCGCCACAGCAAATTGACACTGAGTGTCCAAGGCCGGGGCACCCGCCCAAAGGCTCTTTCTAGAGGCCGTTGTATTTATTTCCACAACGAGCCTTTTTCCTAGTAAAAAATACAGCAGAGTCCATTTCGGCTTGGAAAGGCACCATGGGTGAGGAAGAGGTCCTGCTCCTCCCACCAAGCAGTGTTCCCTCTAAGCTGAGTTAGTGTGAGTTAGCTCACAGTTTTTTAGCCTCCAGCTCACATATTTTTGCTTTAGCTCAGGAAGGATGGCTCCGGAGCAAACTAATTTATGCAGCAGCCAAATCACTCACTCACAACTTTAATGCCAGTAGCTCACAAAATAGAATTTTTGCTCAGAAGACTCCACAGCTTAGAGGGAGCATTGTTTCCACAACAAAATAGCAATGGAGTAGTTATTTCCAAGAACAGCAAAAACTCCCCTCCTCCGTGTAGCTGTGGCATGAAAAACAGTTGGGTGGGGAGGCAGGAGCCCTGTGGTGGTGTTCTGAGCCTGAACAAGCTCTGTTTTATTTGTCACAGCAGCTGAAGAGAACCCATGTTGGATCCAGACCCAGCTCTTTGAAAAAGCAAAGCAGGAGCCCTGTGGTGGTGTTCTGAGCCCGAACAAGCTCTGTTTTATTTGTCACAGCAGCTGAAGAGAACCCATGTTGGATCCAGACCCAGCTCTTTGAAAAAGCAAATGTCTAGTTTGGCCCTGAATCAGAGCATCGTGCGATTTTCACATCTGACTTTGTACAGCCATAAAACAAATCAGACCAGTGCAAGCTGGATGCAGGTGATTTGTGTTGCAAGCAGAGGTACATCCTTCTAAGTCTGTGGAAGTAATATAATATTAATTATTAAAAGTATGGAATTGGAAACTTTTTAAAAATAATGTTTTTATTGGTTTTGTCAAAACCATTTTGACAACAAACAAGGTAAACAGAATAAGAAGCAAAAGGTGGATGTGGCTGGATGACCACACTTCTGGTAACATGGGGTGTAGCCTAATATGCTAATGAGCTGCACTGTCAGGGTGTGGCCAAATATGCTAATATGTTTCTGCTGTTGGGTTAATGAGTCCCTGCTGGGCTTTTTCTACAAAAAGAGCCCTGCTGCAATCACTTGTCCAAGGGATTGAGTCATGGTGGCAACTGGGAGGAGGAGAAACAGCATCTGCCACTCTTTCATCTGCCGCATGCTCAGCTTGGCAATGGCTGACGTTGCTTGGCCAAAAAGCTATAACTGAGCTAAGAGCCTGGGAATGGAGACTAGCTTGGACTCTGATGGACTGAAGGCCTGGACTATGTCTAGGGTTGCCAGCCTCCAGGTGGGGCCTAGGGATCTCCTGCTTTTAAAACAGATCTTCAGCTTATAGAGATCAGCTCCCCTGGAGAAAATGGCTACTTTGAAGGGTGGACTCTATGGCATTGTACCATGCTGAGGCCCCTCCCCTCCCCAAACCCCACCCTCTCCCAGATCCACCCCCAAAGTCTCCAGGTATTTTCCAACCCAGACCTGGCAACCCTAACTATGCTATGCTTATATTGCAATAGATAGCAATCTAGAAAATGCATCAGCTGTGGCCTTTGACTCTTAGACTTAAAAGTTTGTGCCATCTAACACAGGTCATGGAAATGTGTTAGATAGTTAAGCTAGTTTTCTTGTTTTTCTGCTATATGACTTTAGACTATTGTGTTGTCTATAGAATAAATCCTTTGTTTTGACAGAAATCAAATAAAACTTTATAAAATTTTAATATAACAAAGAGATGCTTTGTTACTTGTGTGCAACAGCCCTGGGGACCCATGGGGTTCAGCTTTGGACTCCTTGAAAGTTAAGGAACTCTTCTTGCTGCTATTCCTCCTTTTAGCCTCCAGAGGCACCTTTCAGTAAAAAGAAGACAGAGAAAAGTATGTGTCACTTCATTTCTGAATACTGAGTCTATCCATAATAATAGTCTAAATAAAAATAAAGCATTTATATATTTACATGCCATAAATATACCAAACAGTACTATTTACCAGCTTATAGATACCACTTCCCATTATTTTAAAGTAGCAGAATTAACTTATCTTTGCTAAGAATAAAATCTGTGTTTTCACGAAATGTTTGTCTAAAAGTGGGGGGAATGTCTGACAAATCTATAGTTTTCATGTTCTACAGAAAAGGCCAGCTTGCACATGTTCTTTGCACACCTGGTTTTCTGTTGTGTTCTGTTCTTTTTCTGTTTTTGCAGATTTTTTCCCCCTAAACCTTACTCAACACAGACACACACAACTCCCCATAAGTGGTTTGAAGATCTTGTATGCAAGAAGTTGCAGTGGAATCACATGCAGGTTGGCAGGTTTTTCTTTGAAACTGTTCTCACACCAAATCCCCAAACCATTCCAGAATCTGGGGATTCTGGAAATACACCTACCCTTCAGACTGAATTTTCATGTCCCAGTTTTGTTCTTGATCCGTAGGTAGTGCAGAGGCAGAATCCAGCATGGTCTTTTTTTACTGAAGACTGATTCACACAACCATCAGGCATGCAGCAGTTCCTTGGGATTCTTGCCTGGGTTGCCAGCTAGCTATATATAGTTGCCATAACACACAACTCACACTATGTGTCACTCTCCAGGCCATTATAACGCTGTACAAAAAAGCATCATCCTTCATGGAGTAACTGCTACACACAAACAGTAAGTTGCAGGCACTGAGCCAGCACTGTCTTGATTACCAAGTTATTTTACAGTGCTGGCCATGTGCATGGTAGTAGTGTGAACTGGCCCAGTTGAAGTACAAAGTCAATTGACTGTAAGTGGCAGCCAAGTAACTGTCATGTGATTAATGCAATAGTTCAAGTCTTTCTGAACATTCACAGAATGCAGCAAACTTCCTTCCGAGGCCTCAGTGTATGCTAATGGCAGACAGCCTGCCTGTATCCCGGTGGAAAAAACAAGCCACTCAAGCCAAATCAGTCTTATTTTACATAGAACAAACTAGTTGAGCAGTGTTAAAAGCTGGGTATTGATTTGTGCCCAGACTGAAAGTCATGCGCTGATGTAAATGAAAATGTGTCAAGAGTCAATATTGATTTTTTTTTAAGCAAGGCTGTCCCTTGGGAAATACTGCCAGACGTGCTACTATGCTTGTCAGTGAGTGAAATAAGACCCTTTTCCACAAGGCTACACATGTCCAGGCATCAAATTTCCTTCTTTTACTGAAGTAAAATGGACATGATGTGGAGCACAGCTGATGTCACTAGCTTCTTCTTTGAGGAGGAAACAGTTTGGTGAAAGAGAAAAGGAATCAAATTCCGTCGGGAAGGAAGTGAACAATATTCATTTGAAAGAAGGTTGCTGCATTGCATCATTCTTCTCCCTTAAATGTAAACTGGCATCTAAGAAATACCAGGAACTTACATTCTGATTCAGGTTTGAACACAATGAGAGGGTAGACTCTAATTCAATCGGTACTTAACCGAGTGAGGGCTAAAAGGCCTGGAGACTTTTTTGATACCATAGAAATATTTGTAGTACCTAATGAATGCCTAGAGAACACTGTGAAGAATGGTGTGAAGCAATTCTACTGCCAAAGCTAAGTCATCTGCCCATACCAGGTTCTGGACAGAAGGCTGTGTTGGAAATACATACAACCTGTTTTTAGTTCTTAAGAGAAAGGATGGTATTTAACTGTGATAATGAAATCTACCTATGGTATACACACTGGGATGGATGGAAAGAAACCTGAACTACATATAAGATGTCTTCAAGATCTAGACATAATTTAAGTAAAGTATCTTGGGGCCAAAGAGTAGGTGCTGTGTAGCACACACACACACAACAAAGTTTCAATATCTCTGTTAAGTCGCGCGCTTAACAAAGAGTCGGAGAGTGATTCAGCAAGAATTGCGGTTTATTCTTCAGCTTAGTTACGATCGCCAGCCAGGTCCATCATTCGAACCACTCGAGCCCAAAGGACAAGCACTGGCTGCTCTGTATTTAAACATTCCCGGCTAGTGTAGCCACACCCCCTGTACAAATAACAACCTATGAGGTTGAAGCAATAACGTCCAATCACAAGCGGTCCCGCTTCACAGCGTGATTGGTAGACACTTTCTGGGCTAGGGCTCCTATTGGTTACATTAGGATCCTAGCCCAGGATGAAGCTTAACATGGCATCTCAATCAGACGATTCACACATCAGTATTTGCACAATTTACATAGCAGTTATATACATCTCAATACATAACAATCTCATCCACACAGTGGTTTTGCTCCAATTGCATGTCTCAACTTGAGTGATTTTTTAAAATATCCATGAAACATCATTTCCTAACCAACTTTCAGTGTTTTCTTTGGCTTTGCTGTGATCTTTCCCACCCTAGTTTGTTATAGGGTTGCCAGGTCTTACCTGGCTGCCAGCAGGGGTGCTCCTGCCCAGTCCTGGGATCTTCTGGTGTGTGTGTCACAATGACCTCACCCGGAAGTGAAGTCATTGCACCAGGCACACCATGCAGGGGACACTCTAGCATTTGGGCAAAAAAATCTCTATGGTCACCATAGACTTTTAACTGAAATGCTAGAGTGTCCCCTATGCAACATGCCTGGCATGATGATGTCACCTCCAGGTGATGGCATAACATCAGATCTTTGGAGGTGGGGTTTCCCCTGGCCAGCTGGCTGTCAGTGGATTGGGGGTCCTGAAAGAGGGAGAAACCCCACCCCCATTGGGCGGATGGCAACTCAAGTTTGTTATGATCTTTTGGAAAAGACGGCAGTCAAAGAACCTTTGCATGTGGTATAGACAGGAAGGGTTGCTTTTTTGTTTTGTTTTTTGCACGTCCCATTCACACCAGTGCTATTTTCCTTGCTTTAGTCATCCTTCTCCAAGCCACTACTCTATCCAGTGCTCAAAGGGCTTTGGGGAAATGTTTTTTTAAAAATTGTTGACGTATCATTATATAGAAATTCAATTTTATACATAGCAAGTCAACTGCTGATTTTAAGCTGTAGCAATACAATGTCATGGGGGTGGCTGCAAGGTTCTAGGGCTAGAAATATGCAGGGAAAACTACAACATGGGTCCTCTGTTGCTGCTGTGAATGTCTGAGCATTCACATCAGCAACAGAAGGAATACAGAAAACTGTATGTATATGTAGCTTTAATCTCTTTAGAAGTGCTTTGGTATCATAACGGCCTGTATACTTTCAAAGTACCCTCAGGAGCATCTCTCCGGAGATGTCCCTCATACAGCATTGCACTCAATGGATCAAGATTTACCAGAAATCTTCAGCCCTAAAGATGTCTGCTTGGTCTCAACCAGAGCCAGAGCCTTCTTGGCTCTGGCCTGGTGGAACACTTTCCCTATTGAGATCCGGGGCCTGTGGGACCTGATGCAATTCTGCAGGGCCTGCAAGATGGAGATGTTCCACCAGGCCCATGGTTGAGGTGGCAGAGAGCCATTTACATTGACCTCCCCTGTATTGTTGTTAACATCTGTTGTCATCAATCTGTATTGTCTGTTATCCACCTGTTTCCCCAGTGTCAGTTACCTGTCACCTATGACACTGGGGAAGTTATGTGGGAACAGAAGGAGACAGAGTAATCAAATTGTTGGCATCAATTGCACTGCTTGATATAGTAATTGATGTTGGGTTCTAAATGATGTAATTTTAAATATTGTATTGTGTATTATTGCTTTTTGTAACCTGCCCCGAGCCTGCTTGTGAGGGAGGGAGGACTAGAAGTTAAATAAATAAATATGAAATGATAATTAATGTAATATTACTTTTGATTTTTTTTAAAAAAATGTAAAAATGCAAAACAGAGCATGAACATACATAAAATAGTGAGATCTCAATCTCTTAACTTGGTGGTGGGTCCGTTAAGAGACTGGAGTAGCTCTGAGTATTGATATAATGCTGAAAACAAAAACAGCAGTGATTTTTGCATCTTCTGCTGATGTTGTGTAACGTAGCTTAGGGAATACAGTAGTCTATTATTAGACATGAGGCTGAAGACTTTCTCACTCTAATGGGGCAATTAACTCTAGCACTCTGCAGTTCTTGATCCACAGAATTTTGTTTTAAGATTAGAATGATGAGGTGAAGATTAACACTTCTGGGTGTTACAGGACTGATGAGACATGACTTATTAATCCTCCCAGATAAAGTTTAATTGGACACTGGAGTAACCTTGCTTCATTGTTTCATACCACTAAATCCCTGTAGAATCGAAGTAGGAGTATATGATACCAAATGTTATTGTAATTAGGCATATGGAAACTAATGATTCCCCTCTTTAGGAAAAGCATGTGTCATGATCCTCAGTGTCACCTGAAATTTTTAAACTAAAAAGCACCCACTGTGAGTAGTTATTAGATACAGCCAGTCATACAAAAGAGGAGGACTCTTCATCAGAGATGTCCCTTAGTTCAGGAACATTATTTTGCATTCTCACCTCCTGTACACTGAGAAAGTTAGACTTCTAGCAAGCTAATTAAGAGTCTGGTTTGTTTATTATTGAAATAATATTGCTCATTCTTTCATCAGGCTCTCTTGGGCCTGGGAAGCTTGCATTTAAAATCAAAGGAACTTTGCTGCAGAGCTTGAAATATTTCAAAATTCTCATAACGAGAATAGTTTTGCTAAAATTCAAAGTTTCTTTCATGGGGAGTGACTGGTATGGGGAACTAGATCAAGCTTTGGTTTTAACATGAGAAAACTGGTTCATCCACTTGCAACTATAAAGTTTACCAAAAGACTTTGAACAAGCTGCTAGCTTTCTGACTAAGAGCAGTTGTGAGGATAAATGTGGTTGATGCTATTTTTTCCATAATAATCTGCATTTTAGAAAATATGTAAACATTTTACAATAATATTTATTTATCTTTGAATAGCATTATGAGCTAAGCTGGACTGAAAGGCACAGAAACTATTTGCATTGAGACCTAGGAGAATATCAACTCAGGACAAGTTATACCCTAAATTATCCCTTGTGCTGAAGTGGCAAAACACTTTGAGTTGAATCCAAACCATGGGTCAAATCCAAAGTGCTCCTTTCACTAATAGAATAGTGCTTCAGTAATGAAAGGGTATATTTGGATCAAACCTCAATGGTTTGAAATCAATCTTGTGTCCATAGGAACAAAAATCTAAATCTACTAGCTGTAAATAGTACTTGTAGTAAACAAATTAACTATAGCATTGGGAAAAGTTTTGAATTTATCAGTCTTTTACTACAGTGAAAATGAGGAATTATAACCGCAGGATTCATTAAAGAGTAGCAGAGAGCTTCTGAAATAACTTAGCATGCTCATTAGAGACTTGGAGCATTCATTTGGAAAGAAAAAGTCTTCCTACTACATTTATTTACTCTGCCATGCAAAAGATGTTTTCAGTCAGTTGGGATAATAATTGTCAGCATTTTATGTGATTACAAAACAAACTAATAAGTCATGTTTCTCAAATTATGTCAATCATATCTAAATATCAATGAACAAGCTACTTTCCTATGCAGATGGAAAGTCTCCGTGTACTTTGAATAGCATGTGTTAAGATTTACTGTTTTTAGTACTACTAGTACATGATAGCCCCAATCATGTAAATTTAAATCCCATTGAAACCTAGGTGACAAATTGCTCACAAATCCAGCTACCTGCCATAAACAGTGATGTTTACTGGGCCTGGGAAGATGGAGCAGAAGGACTTTGGGTAGTTTTGCTTCATGGTGGCACTTGGCTACAGGACATTGGAGCAGGCAAGGGGATGGGACCAGTGGACATCTTTTTGTTCTGTGCTGGACCTTTAAAATGAATTATTGGAGTCCAGTCAGCCTCTTATTAAAACCAAGGGGACAAATTACAATGAATTTAATTCCCACCAGTTTCAGTGGTACTTAAACGTAACTAACTTTCTTTGGATAGGGGCCAAAGGATCTTGTGATCTCCTCTATGTCTATAGGAAATTTGGTTGTATATGGCATTGAATGTATAATGAAATGTTTATCTAGATGAGCATTTCCAAACCTGTGGGACCAAACCCAAAAGTGAGTGGACAAGCCTGTGAAGGTAGGTTCCAGCCTTTTGCAATGTTATTAACCTATGCATGCTCTGTTCTGATAAGTGGATCGGCATAATAAGTATGTTTTGGCATGTGTCACCATACCAAAAAGGTTGGGAAGCATAGAGTGTGATCACTGTGTTGAATCCCAAGAGCAAGAGACTGTAGTAAGTACTGTGATGTTTTTAATGATTTTTCATGTAATTTTTCAGCATCCTGGAAGTCCAAGGGGCAGGGTCAAGAAAAGGGAAAGAAGTGTCTATGAGCCTAGATAAAAGACATTAAAGAATTAAACTGGGACTTCCGGTTGATGGCGGCACGCTCACGGACTCACCTCCCAGACCTCCTGGGGGTGTCTCTGTGCCCTGGCGAACGGAGGGGGTGAGCAGGCTCGTAACCCCCCCCAGGAGCCCAGGGAAGGGCACCTGGCCAAGGAGCTTTGAGGGGGTAGCCTCTTCTCTGGCTGACTGCCAGGGAATCGAGGCTCCCCCTTGCTCCAGTGGTCTGTCCAGCCGAGAGACCTGATGGTACAAGTGAAGCTAGCCGGATCAAGTTCAGGAGATCAGGCGTTTGAAATGATGAATGAAGAGGGGTCGGAAGACCAACTATGAACGTGAGTCAAATGAGAACTGATTTTTAAACGAAAAGACACTCCTTACCCGAAGCTGCGAAACGGCAGAAGCGAGTGGTGGGAGGGACGCCTCCATGTCCATAAATCGTTGAGCGAAAGAGGAGGGAGTGGAAGAATAAACAAGAAATTGCCCAGAAGTACTCATTCATCGAGCTATACAG
>NW_015177079.1:0-92620 GCF_001447785.1 Gekko japonicus | reverse complement strand
GGATACATAAAGAAAAATAATCTGCCTGGGGAAATTGTAGTAAGATTCTCGAAGAGGCATGTCAGGGATGCTATTCTGAAAGCAGTTGCTGCGACACCCCTGAAGGTGGGGGAGAATGCTGTCAGAACGCTAAAGGATATTCCATTTGAAGTAAGACAACGCAGAAAGAAATACAAAGAACTTGTGTTTTTTCTCCAAACAAACTCAATTGGATATAAATGGCTGTTTCCAGAAGGAGTAATATTCAAGATCAAGGAGAAGAAGGTCAAGATTGACTCTGTTCTTAAAGCTCAAGAGTTTCTAAAGGAGCAGCTGGGAAGGCCACAGGACGAGAAAAAAGAAGAGGGCAATAAGTCCAGTGGAGAGCTGGAAACTGGTTCGTCTGGTGAGGACTCTTTGTCTGAGCAGGGGGCATCAGCCCCGAAAAGTTCCTACAAACTGCGGAAGAGAGAGACGAAGAAGTAAAGGCTGAAGGACTCTGAATTGTTCCTTTGAGAACTTTTGTTTCTAGGGGATGATGGGGGGCACTGTTATTGGGCAATTAAATGTAACTGGGGATGGTTAAAAGGGTTAAAAGATTGACACAGTTCATAAGAAGTACAAAGATGAAAAGTCTGAATGAAGTATAAAAAGCTAGTTGGAGATCTCCTCTCTTGGGTTTTTAGTTAGTAGTGGGTTCTTTACTTTCTCCCTTATATGTAGCTTTCCCTTTCCCTTTTTTCTGTTCTAGTTTTTGTAGTGTTTAAAAAATCAATAAAAATTCCCCTCCGGGGGCTTAAAAAAAAAAGAATTAAACTGGTAGCTTTAATATTAAAAACTATTGTCAATACTTGATAAATAGAACTGTATCATAGATTCTGTCCAATTCTCTGTTCAACCAATTCAAAACAATCCATGATTTGTGCAACCTGTGTGCACATAAATTGTGATCCCAAGCATTCAAGAGTCCAGTAGCAGTTTCAGATCACAGATTACAAGAGTTAATATGGCAAATTGGTGAAAGAGGCTGCCATATGAAACACATATTACATAACAGTATATAAGATGAACATTAACAAGATATTATGGAAAAGCAAATCCAGGCAAAAAAAACCGTACAAAAATCATAGACAACCGAGGTCCAGAAGTTTGAGGAGGAAACAGTCATGCAAAGTGATATGTTAACAATGTGGGTAGCAGTGACCTTCTTTTAAAAGAGCTAGTTAAAAATAAAGAAATCAAGGTCTCCATCTCAGTTACCAGCCCCATTTCTTCTACAGCAGCTTGTGGGAGTTATTCTAGGTTTGAAGTCTGTGAGATTTTACAACACAAAAGATGAAGGGAAATGACTTCAGTAGT
This sequence comes from Gekko japonicus, assembly GCF_001447785.1. Classification (NCBI taxonomy): domain Eukaryota; kingdom Metazoa; phylum Chordata; class Lepidosauria; order Squamata; family Gekkonidae; genus Gekko; species Gekko japonicus. The sequence continues at coordinate 91,282 of NW_015177079.1, read as the reverse complement.
GGTCTGTTTCAGATGGAAAGATTCTTCCCCATCTCAGTTATGAACAGCATGTTTTCCCCCATCTAGTCCTGCCATTACAGCCCTAATCGCTTGTGCCTATTTTAACTCCCAGTGGCTGAAAAACCAAGAAGCAAAGCACATTAGGGGGGAAGCTGTTGTTGACTTTGGACTTGCTGTTGTACAAGGCAGTTTGAATGAAAATTGATAATTACATTCTCCTTGTGAATTCCAATTAGCTCTTCCATGGTATGCTGAAAACATCTATTCAGGCTGGGCTCAGACGATTGCATTTTAGATCTGAGCTGAGGATTCAGCACAACCTATTGTGTACTCAGTGGCAGAGAGATACTGTAGTTGTCGATTAATCTTAGCAAGGTTCTTATCCCTGAAAACTCAGTAGCTTGTAAGAAGGAACTTGTAGATCTGAGGCTGTCCAAGTGATGTGCAGCCTAGTGTGCAGGCTGTCCAAGTGATGTGCAATCCTGAGTAGGTAAGAGTCATCTGGTTATGTGGGTTCTTTATCTCCCTAACATCAACAGTGAGAAAGCTGCAAATGACTAGGAAGCTACAATACGTATTAAAGAGGCAGATTATGTGTACACTGGAATTCAAATATTGAACAAGTACACTGATTCATATTTTAATCTAAAGCATCAGACATCCCTATGGAGTAACCTCTGTCTGCTAAGAGCAGGCTCAATTGCATGTTCTTCTGTTTGTTCAAAGGATAAGCTTTACAGCTATTCTAATTATGTAACTTTTATATCCAGCCCCTTGCTAAAAAGAAAAGAAAAGCAGAAGACAAATAGCAAGCACTCTGTGGTGGCATCTGCCTTTTAGCTTTGTAGCAACAGCATTCTAACAGATGTACAGTTAAAGATGAACTATTTCAACAAATATGTTATGCAAAAATTTAGTGGGGAAAATAAATTTGGGTTGAAAGCATGAATGATTAATTGGTACCATTATTAAATTACTAATACAACAAACTTATGGCTTTGTTTGGTGTCGTGGTTAAGTGTGTGGACTCTAATCTGGGAGAACCGGGTTTGATTCCCCACTCCTCCACTTGCAGCTGTCGGATGACCTTGGACAAGCCATAATTCTGTCAGAGCTGTTGGAAAGAGCAGTTCTCTTAGAGCTCTCTCAGCCTCACCTACCTCACAGGGTGTCTGTTGTGGGGAGGGGAAGGGAAAGGAGTTTGTAAGCCGCTCTGAGACTCCAAGTGAAGGGCAGGGTATAAATCCAATCTCCCCCTCCTCCTCCTCCTTCTTCAGATGTTGGTACTCTGTTAAGAAGGACCATTAAATCAATAATGCAATAGTTCTGATAATATTACTGCAAAACATTCTGTGTCTTGGTTATCTTGACTCTTACAAGGAAATGAAGTTGTTTATTTGTTTGTTTCAGGCAAATTGTGTGACTGAGTTAAAGGTAACTTAACAATGAAACATCATCTGTTTCAACAATGTGATATTCATTTTAATTAGTTAGAAACAAGACAGTTAACTGCTTCAAACTGTAAACAGTTGGCATTTTTATTTCTCAAGTCCTTATCATGAGACTGTAAATTCCGATTGTAATTGAAAGGGATTGCACACATAGCATCTGTGCATTTTTCCTTGTATTTTTCTGGGAGAGTTTCTCTCAGGATGTGCTACTAGAGGTTCCCAGCTCCTATTTGAGCTTCTCTGACTTTTTTTAAAAAAGTATGAAAGTAATTTAAGGGAGAAGCTGTGTACATGCAGAATTCTCTCTTTCCTCAATTAACAAAAAAAATGTCCTTTAAATTTTTTCACACCAAAATTGTATCCATATTCAGACCAAACTCCCCCCCCCCCAACTCCTAGGGATTTAAGTAGTGATTGGGAGAAAGAGAGCTCTAGGTAGGCTGCTATGACCTGCTGTGTGGGGCTAGATATTGTGTAATTGTTGCTTTATAGCAGGGGTGTCAAACTCATTTGTTATGAGGGCATAAATGAGACCTTGTTGGGCCAGGCCATATGTGTCATAAAATGTAATGCCAGGTAGTGGAGATATAAACTTTATAAAGGACACTGACAAACACAGTTAAAGATTTTTTTGAAACTTAAAACAATCTTAAAACATTAGCATTCTTGCAATATTTTGTTTATTTAACAGTCTGATAACTGACACCTCTTGCTCTGAATTATTGCATCAAAATCTGGAGACAATATCTGTGCTGTAGCAATCTTGAGTATGCTGTTCAGGTGTTGTTCTGGGGTGTATCTGTAAGTTGCAAACCTACTTTTGATTTATTGACATTCATTACAGAAATCTCATGGTCAATCCTGTGAATCTAAGACCCAAGGAAAAACATGAAATGGCTCGGCATTGTGAGCTTTTGTACTTAAGTTGCTTCATGTGCTGGTCAAGAACATGTGAAGGCACCATGACAGCCACGGAATTATGTGTTCATCTACAAAACTATAGTCTTCCCCACAGAAATAACTACAACTCCTATGAGGCAGTGCAAGAACAGACAGACAGCCATGTATAGTGGTCAGTATCAGCTGACTATCTGGAAAGTCTAGGTTCAAAATCCCCAGTCTACATATTTTCTTTGTAGACACACACTCTCAGCCTAATTCACTTCACTGTCTTTTTGTTTCTCCTCATCTAAATAGTTCACATTGCTTCCCTACTGAGAAAGACTGGATCATGAGGGCATGAATACAGTGATAAAGGGGAGGCAAACCCAGTTGAACCCAGGAGATCCCTGGCATAATAAGCCCAACAAATAAGTTCAGGGCGGCATTGGCAAACCACCTCTGAATGTCTCTTGCCTTGAAAACCCTATCTGGTTGCCATAAATAGAAGCCGAAGGATAAATAAATAAATTGGCTGTGACTTGATGGCATATTACACAGACACAGAGACACACAGACACAAGGTGACGCTACTTAATATTCTGTAAAATACTCCACAATTGTAAACACTCTGAAAAAAAACTCTTTATATAACTGCTTTGGAGAAAAGCCTTTTCTTTGCACGTTGACATATTGTCATTATTTTAGTTTGGAATATGTTTCTTTCCTTTGTACCTGTTGTCATGCATTGCTGTTCCTTAGACACCGTTTTTCTTTCTCTGGAAATGGTTTTTCCCTGAGTACATTTTGGCCATGTCTTCCACCTTGCAGACATGATGAATAGCAGTTACTCTCATGAGTAACGGCATTAAGTTGGGTGGGACTACATGGTGACTGAATTATATTCATGTTTTGAAACCTGGCCCTTGGAGAGTTGCTAATAGTGTACAGAGCTCTTCAGCTTCAGGTGACTTGTTTGAGCACTGTCCCTTAATATTCAGGTCAAAGAATGAATTGCTGCACACCCTTTCCCCTGGTGTTGTTTTAGTTAGACAGTTTACAGGAGTTCCAACTGGTGAGCCTGAGTTTATTTTTTAAAAAAATTGTGTGATGTCAGTGCCCCCCGACTTATTTAAAGGCCCCCTGAATAAAAAAATCCTGGCTACGGGCCTGCGTGGGATTGAGGGAACTGGGCAAAGTAAGCTCTGGCACTTTCCCTCCCTCCCCAGGGGATGAGGAGAGGGAGGAGCCTCAGCCAATGGAGGGAAGAGAGGCGTGGCTCAGTAGGTCTGCTATGCAATTGAGAGAGCCTGGCAAAGCAAGCTCTCACCCTTTCCCTCCCTCCATCCCCAAGGAAGGAGGAGGGGGAAGGAGCCTCATCGAATGGAGGGAAGAGAGACTTTGCTCTGTAGCTCCTGTGCAATTTAGAGAGCCCGGCAAAGCAAGCGGTGACACAGAAGGAAGAAGGAGACAGAGAAGAGTTGCTCATGGGCCAGATATGAGCCCTGTGAGGGCCAGATCCAGCCTGTGGGCTGCATGTTTGACACCCCTGTTCTATAGTGATAATTGGATTTCTTTGAGTGAACCAGATAATCCGGATATGAATGACTGCTGTAGCGCAATGACAGTACAACATCCAGTGATGTGTAGATGCAGCCACTGATGGATAGCTTTTTGAGATATCCTTATCATATGCAATAGGCTACTACACTGAAATGGGAATACTTGCTTGCATATCAGAGTGCACAAGAAGTGGAGTCTATAACTTGTGTCCCATAAGCATCATTAGGGTCATTCTGTTGTCAGCTATAGAAAGCGTAAGCTCTTCAGGAATGCATAGACCAATACCTTCTAAAGGCCATTATGTGACAGCATGTATTTATGTTCTTCAGTATTACAGATCTTGAAGTTCCATTCCTCATGTCCTGCTGCTAAGCAATGTCCTTTTCAAATTATTTTTTCCCAAGGCAGAAGTACTAGATGGATTTTCCCATTAACACTCAATGTAATATTCATCCTTTCTCATCACATTAAATTTGAAGCCACTATTTCTCTCCATTTATAAGCAAGACAGCTACAATTACCCACTTTAATAACCGTTCTCTTTCTTTCCATAAGCCACCTGTCTATGATCCAGGTATAGGCTTTGTACCTCTTCTCTGGTGCTCAGTTTGTGAAGGAGACATGCTGCAGCTCAGGTTTTCCTAGAAGTCTGTTCTCTCCATACCAATAAACCAAGATTTTTTATATGCGGAGGGTTAGTTCTAGTTGCTCAAAGATGATAGAAAGGTGCTTTCTGGAAGTGCAAGTGGACTTCTTATTACTTTTTCACAGATCCAAGGGTGGAACCTGATACTCAAAACATTCTGGCTCAAATTAAGAACTCCTCATCAATGGATTTTCAAAGTACCAGTATTTTAGGTGGCTGAGGTATACTGGGGGACTTCTTTCTCATCATGTTGCAGCAGATCAGTGTGTGGCGCTTTTGTTTATTAATCCAACAATTGGTGCTGTACGTAATAAGCACAGCAGTTCCTAACAACTTCAGTATTGATCTAATTCTGGTTTTTGCTCATCAAGCATTCCAAATGTATTCCATTTAAAACAAAATAGAAAAGTCTAACTAAAACAACACCAGGGGAAAGGGTGTGCAGCAATTCATTCTTTGACCTGAATATTAAGGGACAGTGCTCAAACAAGTCACCTGAAGCTGAAGAGCTCTGTACACTATTAGCAACTCTCCAAGGGCCAGGTTTCAAAACATGAATATAATTCAGTCACCATGTAGTCCCACCCAACTTAATGCCGTTACTCATGAGAGTAACTGCTATTCATCATGTCTGCAAGGTGGAAGACATGGCCAAAATGTACTCAGGGAAAAACCATTTCCAGAGAAAGAAAAACGGTGTCTAAGGAACAGCAATGCATGACAACAGGTACAAAGGAAAGAAACATATTCCAAACTAAAATAATGACAATATGTCAACGTGCAAAGAAAAGGCTTTTCTCCAAAGCAGTTATATAAAGAGGGTTTTTTTTCCCAGAGTGTTTACATTTGTGGAGTATTTTACAGAATATTAAGTAGCGTCACTTTGTGTCTGTGTGTCTCTGTGTCTGTGTAATACGCCATCAAATCACAGCTAATTTATGGCAACCAGATAGGGTTTTCAAGGCAAGAGACATTCAGAGGTGGTTTTCCAGTGCTGCCCTGAACTTATTTATTTATCAACTTATTTATATTACTCAGAGTCCACCTTTCTCACTTGGACTCAAAGTAGATTACACAGAATGAGTCAATACAATCAACAGGATGGAGCATTCAATAAGCAAAGCAATAGGATTAGGGTTGTAGAACTAACCAGAAGCCTAAAAATAGAACTGAAGCAATGCATTTTAACATGACACATTAAGCGATGCAAAATTATATCCCAAACTATTATGAATGCTTGCTCAACTGGAGTTTAATTTCCATTATTCATGAGATATTCTTCCAGGTATTGTGGTTAAGGCTAACCAGATCTTGTCAGATCACAGAAGTTACGAAGGGTCGGCCCTGGTTACTACCTGAATGGGAGACCACCAAAGAAGTCAAGCCAGGCAATGGTAAACCACTCCTGTTTGCTTCTTGCCTTGAAAACCCCTACAGGGTTGCCATAAGTCACCTGTGACTTCATGGCACTTTCCACACATCGTGAAAAGGATTGCCGTGGTATTAAAAACACTTATTCATATTTTCATCTTATATGTGTATGTTTCCAGTGATACTGAAAGGTTTCGTACATAATGGAGGGTCAACCTAGTGTTACCACTAATGGCCTGCCTTGTTGTTTGGGGAATTTAGCTATGCAGCAGGATAAGCCAGAGGGGTACAGGAATCGCACACCACTTGTATACTGAGGTCCCGCACAGTAGGAAAACTCCAGATTTGAAGAGTAAATTAAATAGGTTTTATTAAACTAGTTCCCTAAGTACAAGCACACTAAACATTCAAAAGAGCAAGCAATACAGAACTAAGAAAGCAGAGGTGATTGATAGTAAATATAGGAGTCAGTTATGAGGTGATACAACCTGTTCATGGGGAGGTCCATGGAGATGAGCTTATGGCCGAAACCCAGAGGTTTAGGGGTGGACTGCCAGTTGAGATCAGGGCAGAGGCACACAGTCTGAGGCCATGTGCTCGCAGGGACATTGGAAAACAATGCAGACCAATGGGCAGCCCTGGGGGCTGGTCTCAGGTGAGAACAATAGATTACCTGGGCCAATCCTGGGTCCCAGGGGTGTGTGGCATCAGGATGGGCAAGGCCTAGATGTGACCAATGAGCTCTCAGAGGGGCAACGTCTGGCTTTAACAATAGAAACCAGGTGTTGGATGACTGTACTGGGGATGTTCATTGTGAAATCTGGTATTTCCCTGGTACCAGACAAAAGAAGTGATGTTTCTTAATGTGTGGCAGGATGATCCTGAATGGGAGACATGGAGAGTTAATGTTTACCTTGATAGATCTGGCATAGGTGTAAGAATGCAGATATCTTAGAAAAATATCTTAGACAAACAGGTGTATAAATGTAAGGATTACCAAGAGGTGCTTTCTGAGTTCCGGGGTGTGAAAGGATTTGGGACAGAAACATACAACATACTTCATTCATGACAATAGCACAGACCAGAGGCTCTTTGTCCCTGCCTGCCTGTACATTTGATAGACAAAAGACTAGCCATTTGGTCAGTAGAAGATGCCTGAGGCAAGGGGAGAGATTTGCCCATTCTTAATCCTTTTGGACTGAGCTGACAGGAGAGAAGTGGGGAGGGGGCTGCTTGCATGGAGGATACTTGACGGTGCAGCCAGCCTGGAGAGCCTTCACTCGGCTTGAGTTTTCCCAGCGAAGATGTGGTTCTCCTAGCCTCCCAGCAAAAGCCACTGTTTAAGCCAAGACTGGCTTCATGAGGACACTGTTGGTGGAGGCTCAGAGGTCGTTTTGGGGGGTCTCTCTCTCAGGAAAGACCACCCCAGGTTCAGGGCTGAGGAGGCTGGCTATTCTAGTAGGGGACTGCTGAATAATCTTGAATGGTAGACAGTAGCCCTGACCTGGGCATCTCTTTTTAAGTCACTGATTACAGAGATGGAGTTGCCAGAATTTAGATTTCAAAGCATTAGGTAGCAGCTCATTCTAGTAAAGAGCCCAGGAACCTTTAACACAGCAGCAGTTGATAAAGCTAATTAGCTGTGTGGACCCAGTCATAATTAGGATGAAAAGCCAATGGGGACTCTGTAATGAATAAAGTTAAGTGGTAGAAGAAACACTGCTAAACATTAGAATTCAAAGATCACATAGGCTATATGTATTTTTCTTTTTCTTTTGACAGAAAGTTTAGAACCAGAAATCAACTCCAATGTGACCAATCTATTTAATTTACAAAATCAAATTTTAAGTTGCTATTGTTCTTCAACTATACATAAGCATACGAAATCAAAGCATATGAAATCAAAGACATTCACAGATGCAACCTTTGCTGTTGTCTCTGAAAACTAAGTTGTAACTATTTGTTTATTGTCTTATTAAAATGCATATCCCTCCTTTCCTTTGTGGCTCAAGGTGGGTTACAAATCAACGAGATCGCTCCCCGGCACTCTCTGCATCCCTGGTCTAGGCTCACTCCATGGTTTACCCAGGAGCTGCGGCTGATGAAGCGGGGGCTAAGATGATTAGAGAGACAGTGGCAGTGCGCTCGCAACGAAGCTACAAGAGCATCTTATAAGACGTTTATGAGACCAGGACCAGGGCATTTTCGGTGGCGGCTCCTACCTGGTGGAAGGAGATCCGGGCCCTGCGGGACCTTTCGCAGTTCCGCAGGGCCTGCAAGACAGAGCTCTTCTGCCAGGCCTTTGAGTAGGAGCCGCCGCCACTACTATTCCACCATTGCCTTCTATGCACCATCGTACTATCACCATGATTGTCTGGATCCCACTGGGGGGTGAGGCACCCCCGGCATGAAGTTGATGATAGATTTCAGGAAGCTACCATTGGGTTTAAGATCTACCCATCTTTGTTTAAATTTGTACTGTGAATTTGTTATTGTATTTTACTGTTTTATACTTGCGTTTTTATTGTTATGATCTTGGCACATTGTGCCCTTGTCAGCCGCCCTGAGCCTTCAGGGTAGGGCGGGATATAAATCCAAGGATAAATAAATAAATCCTATGAGATGGCAGTCAAGGCCACTAAGAGAGAGTACTATACAGCCATGATTGTGTCTGCAAGCTCTTGCCCTGCCCAATTGTTTAGAATGATTCAGTCCATTACTACTCTGCAGCAAAGCAGACTAAAGGCTAGGGAATTGGATATTGGCTGTGATACCTTGGTGAGCCATTTTGCAGATAAAAATTTGTCGCTCTGCCGTGACCTCCCCGCTACAGCATGTCTTCTAGTCACATCATGGATTATTTTGACCCACTCAGCCTAGAGGAAGTTGACAAATTGCTCCTAACTGTACGCCTGACCACGTGCTCCCTCAATCCTTGCTCTTCATGGCTAATTTAAGCTGGCCATGAGGAGTTTCAAGATACCTTGCGAGAGATAATCAAGAAGTTCCTCTTGGAGGGGTTGTTCGCGGAGGCACTCAAGGAGACAGGTACACCCTCTCCTGAAAAAACCATCTTTGTACCCAGCCAATTTGGCCAACTACCAGCCAGTTTCCAACTTGCCCTATCTTTCACCCGGGCCATGGGACAGAGACGGCACTGGTTGGCCTCACAGATGACCTCCAAAGGCATCTGGATCGGGGCAGATTGGCAGTGCTGTTGTTGTTAGACCTGTTGGCTGTGTTTGACACAGTCGACCATCAGCTACTGATTCACCGCCTCACCAATGCTGGAGTCCAGGGACTGGCTTTGCAGTGGCTTGCTTCCTTCCTCCAAGGTCGGGGACAAAGAGTGGCACTGGGAGACCAGCTTTCCCGAAGGCACCCAAGGGGCAGTGTTATCCCCCGATGCTTTTTAACATCTATATGCGCCCTCTTGCCCAGATTGCCCGGAGGCATGGGCTAGGATGTCACCAATATGCGGATGACACCCAGCTCTATCTGTTGTTGGGCTGGACCAGATGTTACAAGCCGTGGCTGGTTGGCTTAGGCTGAGCTGGCTAAAATTGAATCCAATGAAGACGGAGGTCCTGTGCCTGAGCCGAGGCAGTCTGAGGGTAGGGATCCCACTCCCGACCTTCGATGGGGCTCCAATGGTGCCAGTGCCTGAGGTTAGGAGTTTGGGAGTGCTCTTGGATGCTTCCTTAACAATGGAGGCCCAGGTAGCAGCCACTGCCAAACCAGCCTTTTATCACCTTTGGTTGATCAGGCAGCTGGTTTCCTTCCTCGAATGCAACAACTTGGCGACAGTGATCCATGCTATGGTCATCTTGAGACTAGACTACTGTAATGCCTTCTGCATGGGGCTGTCCTTGTCGCAAATCTGGAAGCTGCAGCTGGTGCAAAATGCCACAGCCAGGCTTTTGATGGGACTCCTAATCCGGGAGCACAGCCAGCCTGTGCTAAAAGCATTGCACTGGCTGCCGATAGCATACCGGATCTGTTTTAAGGTGCTGGTTCTTACCTTTAAAGCCCTTTATGGCCAGGGACCTACATACCTGAGGGACCGCCTTTCCCCACATGTACCCCAGAGAGCTCTGCAATCAGGGACCCAGAACCGGCTGGCCCTCCCAAGTCTCAAGGAGGCCAGGTTAGTAACAACTAGGACCAGGGCTTTCTTAGTGGTGGCTCCACTCTGGTGGAATGAGCTCCCAGAAGAGATCAGGGCCCTGTGGGACCTTTTGCAGTTCCACAGGGCCTGTAAAACGGAGCTCTTCCACCAGGCCTTTTGAGCTGCCACCATTGCCAACAACTGACAGCCTAAGGCTAGAGAGCCCTGTCCCTCCCTGGGACACTGACGATAGCCTGAGCTAACTGCCTGAGATGGTCTAAGGAGGTCAAGCCAACTGTGTAATTAGCAATACTAACACTATTATGTTTTTAGGTCTAATTGCTTTCAGGATTGTTTAAATGTTTTAACTGTTGTTGTCTAACTTATATTTTACGTATTTGTAAATACTGTGTTGATTTGTAAGCCGCCCTGAGCCGGCCTTGGCTGGAAGGGCGGGGTAGAAATGGAATCAATCAATCAAATAGAAAACATACCAAGTACAATAATGCCCCTCCCCAATAACCTGTCTCCCCCCAAAAAATGTCAGAAACCTGTATGCCATCAAAAGCCCTCACAAATAAAATGGCCTTCCATCACTTCTTTAGTTTACTAGGTGGCTTTTTCACACTTCTTAAGATGGTGTAATTGAGATGTAGTTCCATTCACAGGTTGCTGGGACTGGGACATTCCAAGTGGAACTACATTCAAAATTACATTGATACATGTAGTAACAGAGACTACTCTGGATTCCAGTGAACATTGGAAGGACTCTAATGACAGTCTGATGATGTGGTCAAAAAAATCCATTTATCCTCTCTTTGAAATGAAAAAGCAGTATTTCTTATATAAACCGATACTTGCATATTCCAATGAAATGGAAGGATTAAAAGAATAATTAGGACTCTGGGTCGCAGTGGTATTCTGTTCACATCTCAGCCCTTAACAATCTGTTAAATGAGAGAGCTTAACCGAGGCAGAATTAACTGACTTTCTTTTAAGTTTGGTAATTGCAAATGCAAAATGAACATCATTCTGCTGACATGGTGCCAGAGGACATCTCATACTAACGAAAGAGTTGTGAGCTATGATAAATAATATATGCACAATATCAAAAGCTGAATGAGATATAGAAATGGAGAACCCATTTCAAAATTTGGAATTTGCTCAAAGCATTTCCTGCAGTGAATCTCAAGAGGATGAACACAGATCGGTAATAAGCTCTAAAACTGTGTATAATTCATAAACTTCTACTCTTTTTATTCATAGCTATTCTTATTTTATGGTTAAAGAAGGGAACAAAGAGACAACAACACAATTAGGAGCCACTTGATAAACTGAATGAGTTCTATGGACTATTTTCTCCCTATAGGATGACTATTTTCTGTTTAAACTCAATACCTTTCCCCAGTGAAAACAAACTAATGGACAGGTTTATGCAGCACTGTTTGTTTGTGAGCAGTTCCCCCCCCCCATAAATTGTTTTTGTTAAAGGTACTGTCCTGTAAATTCATAACAATACCTAAATGATGTCTGTGTATTTAAAAATGCTAGTCAGCTGCTAAAATCAATTATGTGTATATCATTGGATAAATTCAAAACAGGGTAGTAATTGGCAGGATCTGAAGGATCTAGAGTTGATTTTTTAAAAGAGCAGTACAACCACGGCCTCCTTAAGACCCTCCAGATAGACCCCTGTTTCCAGGGACAGATTAACAATATCCAGCAACAGGCCCCGTATCCTCTCATCACTGGCTTCCTCCATCCATGAGGGGCATGGATCAAAGAGGTTGGTCTGACAGCTCCCAGGATCCTGTCAACATCAGCAGAGGAAAGCAGGTTGAAGGTGTCAAAAACTGAATCCAAAGGCAGTCAAGAGGCCTCCAGTTCACAGTGGCTGCTTGAGGTATAAGTATGTCAGCCTCCAGGTGGGACCTAGGGATCCCCTGAAATTACAGCTCATCTCCAGACTACAGTTCCTCTGGAGAAAATGGCTGCTTTGGAGAGTGGACTGTATGGCATTATATCACACTGAGGTCTCTGTTCTCCCCAAATTGCATCCCCAAATCTCTACAACTTTTCCAACATGAGTCTGGAAAATTTACCCCCACCCCACCCTCTGCCAGTGGCCAGGGGGACCTGGCCCTGCTGAGGTATGAGGGAGGTGGTTGGGTCCCACTTGCACCTGCAGCATCAGGTTTTAGAAATGATTACTTATCCTTCAGCTGAGGTGAGATCCAAATTTGATGGTTCCGGTGGTGTGTTTGAAGACGAGGAGGAATGGCGATGTTTGTTCTGCTGTCTTCTGAACTCCATTGGTGTTTCCAGGTTTAACAGTCTCAGTAATTTATAGCCTTCTTCTGGAGATGAAATATTATATTCTTTGCCATGATGGGACACGTGAAGAATTAATGGAGTCACCCATGAATAATGGATATCAGCATCCAGTAAGCTACTGGTTATTGGTTTTAGTTCCCTTCTTTTAAGCATTGCCTCACGCGGTAGGTCGGGAAATACTTCTACTTTGATATTTTGGTAGAGCAGATGACCCGTTTTCCTGGCAGTGTTAAGGATAGATTTCCTGTATCTCACATCCAGGAGCATAATTAAAATGTCCTGGGCTGGGCGCAAACGAAGCAGGGAAGTTGGGCCCAGACGGAAAGCCTTCGTAACAGCCCTAGATTGCTCACCTTCCATGATTACTCCTTGTGTTAGCCAAGCCGAGATATGAGTGGCTAGGTCGCCATTTTCTTCAATTTTCTCTCCTAGCCCACGTAATTTGAGATTATTTTGTCTCAATGATAGGTCTAAGTGTAGTGTTTTCTCTGCTAGAAGGTCTTCGGTTTGATGTATTTGTTTGATTTCATCGTGGTTATGTAAACTTCTCTGTGTAGCCTCTTCAGCGATGCTTCTGGTGTCTGTTAAGTTTTTTTCCCATTGTCTCAAATCGCTCGTAGAGAGGTTTAAACATCGTGGTTATGTGCTCGAAAAATACTTTTTCCATGTTTCCGAGAGCCACTGATAAATCTGCTGCGGTAATCGGAGTCGTCTCGCTAGTTGCTTCTTTGGCGCCTGACGCCATTTTGGTTGGTAGTGAGGATGGGAGGCCGCTGGTTAGCTCCAATGATTTCTTGAGTAAAAGAAGATCGATTTTCTTTTGTTTCTTCAAAGTAAGCTGTTGAAGTGTTTGTTGTTCCGTCCCCATTTAATTGGACGAGTTGACATTAGTGTAATTGAAGTGGGGGTTAAGAGAGGATCAGGGCGAGCGGAGCGAGAAAATCAGGCTGTCATCTCGTTTTCCCGCCACCGGCATGACCATTCCTGACACAAACTGTACACGTGTTCTTTAGTACTTGATCCACTAATAAACATCTTCTTTTGAAGCCCTGTGTGGTGTGACCTGACTAAGGAGTCTGACACATGCAGAAAACTGTATCTTGAATCTCATATTTTGAAATGTTCACTAAGAGAAAAATATACTCTAGCTTAGCTGCTTAAGAAAGTAAAATAACCTGATGGTTTATGCTCTCCTCCACCACACACACAGTGGAGTATATTTTTCTTAATGTTGAACCATCTATGTACAGTAAGAAACTCCCAAGAAACTCCCATGTCATGTTTTTGTTTTGCTAAGCTTTAGTCAAATCATCTGCAGTGTGTACATGGGTTTGCTGTACAACAAGCCTTTTCCTGTACTATTTATTTTACCACTACATACCTCCATTATTGTAAATGGGTTCTTCTGTGACCACTCTTTTGTTGTGTACCTGCATATTTTGATATGCCTGCATTACTCTCCAACATTATTTCTTATTGCAGTATAATATTGATCCTGTAAAGAGGCGGTTTGTTTATATTACTGACACAGTATTCAGAATCCCAACTTGGTGTTTTTTTCTGCTAAACATCACAAGGCTGTTTGTGCACATGGCAAATTACTGCATATCTGTTTTATCCCTTCCCAAAGTGTGTGCTATTTCTATGCTGACAAAGTAGTACTTGGAGAGTCTACACAGTGCAACTGTAATTGTAATATAGCCTTAAAACGCATTTCCAGCATGGATGGTTTTTGCTGTTAGTTTCCTCCTCACTGCTTTCAACATACATCAACATTTTCAAGTTTTACTGAATTTCAGTATTTTCAGGTTTTATTGAATTTTAGCATAACTATTTCTTTACCTATTTATTTATTTCATACTAGATAGGAGGAAAGTGAGATTGATACACCTGTAGAGTTTTAATTATTCTGAGGCCTTCTGTCTGCCTGATTCTATGAGCCATGGTATGTCCATAAGTTCCTTTAATCTTTATACAGTCAGTTCCACTTGTATGACAGTGTCTGTCAAAATTCAGCACCAGATGAGTAAGTAAAACTGAACTAGGGATGGGCACGAACCCCAAAAAAGCGGTTGAACCCTGAACCAACACAAAAGAGCCCCACCGGAACCGATCCCGTCAAGTGAGTTTGGGGGAGGGATGCCCAGAAAGGGTTAAATGGCCAGCCGTTTAACCCATTAATTTCGCTTCCCCCACTTTGAAGGGGAGAGCGAAACTGAGCGGTTTAATTGCTAGCCATTTAAACCTAACAGCTGAGCAGGTCTGTTGGTCAGCTGTTAGGTTTAAATGGCTGCCAGACATTTAACCTGTCGATTTCATTTCCCCACCTTTTGAAGGGGGGAGTGAAACCAAGGGGTTGAATGGCTCACAGCCATTTAAACCTATCCACTGTGCAGGTCTGCCAGACAGCTGTTAGGTTTAAATGACCATTTAACCCTTAGGTTTTGCTCCTCCCCTTTGAAGGGGGGAGAAGCAAAACCAAAGGGTTACATGGCTGTTAGCCAACCATTTAAACCCAACAGCTGACCAGTGGACCCCACACTGCTCAGATGTCCAGTTTAAATGGCTGGCTCCAAACAACTGAACTGGCCACAAGTCCAGTAAATGTTTGGTTAAGGCACCTTCCCCAAACATCAGTTTGCAAACTCTGAAACGGCTGAAGTTCATGCCGAATTTTAGTTCATGAACCGTTTTGTGCCCATCCCTAAACTGAACAATACAGACTTATGTGCAATGGGTGTTATCCCTGTACAGGGTTAATTATACCCACCTGTGAGTTTAGGATGTCAGCTGTCCAGTACAGCACAGATCTCTTAAAGCACAGATGCCTTGAAGTACCTTTGTGCTTACACTTTCAGAAAAAAAGCATCTTATTAGAGATGGGTATGAACCACATTTTTGGTGTTCATAAACTGAACTGGTTCGTATCCATTCATGAGCCATTTAAAGTTTAAACCCCTGCTTTCTGCTCCCCGCTTCTTTTCACAGAGAGCAGAAAGTAGGGATTTAAATGGCTCCAAAAAGCCACAAGGAGTAGAAACCAGGGGGGCATTTAAACCAAACAGCTGAGTGGTAGGGAGTTCCTTTCTGCTTTCTGCTCCCTGTGGCTTTTTGCAGGGAGAAGAAAACAGGGGTTTAAATGGCTCCCATTTTTCATGAAGAACAGAAAGCAGGGGGTTAAACCTTTGCTTTCTGCTCTTCACAAACCACCATGAGCTGTATCAAAATTGATTAAACTCTTGCATTTTCTACCTGCCTGGGTCTGCAAAACATGATTAGTGAGGACTGCTAAAGGCCTGGTCATAAATGGCTGATGGGATGGGTTTGATTGAGCCGCAAGTTATTGAATGCAGAAGACACATATAGAATGGATCAAGCTACAGAGAAAACTCTGCAGTTTCAGTTTCTTATAAGTCTCAGTCAAAACCCAAATCCAACTAGTTTTCACACAAATTCTGTCATGCAAAGGATCCTTTTGTAGTCCACAGTGTTACAAATGTATTCAAGTAACTTTCTGTAACCAATACACATTGATTAACATGTGACCCCAACTAATCATGTACTGTACTAATCATGTTTTGTAATGATACCCGTTTTCTGCAATATTAATCACTGTTTCATTTCTAAATATGGTGATACTTTCATTTTATATCGTAAAATCTTTATAATGATATTTTATCTGCATCATAATTCTCATGAAAAGTCAGTGATTGTTCTGACTTTCACCAGTGTGATCTAAAAAGGGGTACACATCTGTCTATGCCAATATACATCTTAATATGATAGCTTCTCACCTGTATATAGGAACATGATAACATAAGATATGAGTATTGGAACAGTGGAAATTGCACCTTGAGCATTCCTAAAGAAACATATTAGCCACATAAGTCCAAATTTACCCAAAATCAGAGGGGAGTGTTAGCAAACTGCTCTGTGCATTGGATTTATACCCAATGCTACCCAAAGGAGTCTCCGAGCGGCTTACACACTCCTTTCCCTTCCCCTCCCCACAACAGACACCCTGTTTTTTTTCAAGAACAGTTTTTCAAGAACAAGGTTTTCCAGAACAGCTGTGCCAGAACTATGGCTTGCCCAAGGTCATCCAGTAGGTGCAAGTGGGGGAGTGGGGAATCAAACCCGGTTTTTCCAGATTAGAGTCCGCGCACTTAACCACTACACCAAACTGGCTCTCCAGGGACTTAAGTACATAATGCAACATTAGATTATTCCATAGTTTAGAACAATGTTATGATATGCTGTATTATTATGATGATTATTAATGATTATGCCAAAGAGTATTCAGTAATTGTAGTATAGTTTCTGGAGATTCATAAATGGTCATCTAGCCTTGCACAGTTTTCTATTCTGTTAATCACAGGAGTTCATAGTAGTAACAAGTATGGCTGTTATATGGTTATCCTGCAGCAGCATGCCAATATAAGTCATTAAAACATAGCTGTGAAATAACTCATTGTTAAGATGTCCATTATCTATACTTAGGACTATAGATATTCATCTGCCATTGTTTAGTATTGTCATTTGTGTTTGCATAGCCATTTTGAATTTTTACATGGATGCTACTTGCATAAGAAACTTCTATATCATTTGCAGATGGAATAAGCCCCAGGTTTGAGTCCCCACTCTGCCAGGGAAGCTTGCTGGGTGACCTTGTGCCAGTCACACACTCTCAGGGTTGTTGCGAGGATAAAAAGGAGGAGAGGAGAACAATGTAAGCTGCTTTGGCTGCCTGTCGGAGAGAAAGGCAGGATATAGATAAAGTAAATAAATAAAACAGCCACAGTCACCATGATGGGGATCCCTGCTTTAACACATCACATCCTCTCTTTCCATAATGATTTTCTCCCAGTCTGCTTTTATATTAACTTGTCTGCAGCTTTTTCCATGTGAAACCAGGCTCTGAGTGAAGAAAAATTCCTCTGCTGTTGTGTGCATTTGCTAATCCTCTGATCTAATTTGAGGTTTTGAATAAGTACACCAGCAGTTCTGTAATTTCTTATTTGACAGTTTTTAGGAGAATACCATCTGGGACTGATAAATTATTATTTCATAGTTCATCGTGCCTTTCCTCAGTGCCTTCTTCTTACACAGCAGTTTATGATGGTTCTTCAGATTTATCACCTTAATAAGAAAAGAGGAGCTCAGGTCTGGGAATATTCCCAACTTCTGTGCCATGAAGACAGTAGTTGCAGATTATTCATGTAATGTCTCAGGAATCTGCCTTGGGTAGTCCTTTTCTCCTTTCATGCTTGTATAGTTTCCTGTTTTTGATGCATAATGAACTCCCCTTGTATTAGACATTTTACCATAAAGTCTGATGTAAAAGGAGAGCAAAAAATCTTTGTGTAAAGACAGTGATAGTACACCATTACACGTTAGTCAATGAAAAGGACCTGTCTATAGTATTAATTAGGAGTGTGCTTTTTTGTGTGAATACCACTTACTGTTTTTAGAAGATTTTAAATCACTCACTGTCCTCTCTAGAATACTAACATACAAAAGAATCGTAGTATACAATTTTAGTCACTATTTGTGCAGGTGATTGGCTACTGGGGGACTACACAAGTGCCCATGACCCATGAATCTTCCTTTTCTCTTTTTGTCAATATCTTTATTTGCAATAATTGTTCTTGTTCAGTCAGGGTTCTCAGAGCTGGTTCATACATTACACTGAAATAAAGCATAGTGTGGTAAATCCCATTTCCACATGGGGGAATCAACACAGATGTTTGATTAATATTCCAGTCTTGTCACACAGACCAGAGCTATCACATAGAAAATATTAATGCCAGGCAAATGCATTCCATGGAAAAATTCCTCCAAATAATAATCCCTTGGGGCACAAGTGGAGCAGTCTCATGGAACACCAACTCTGGGGAGAAGGTTTTTGAAAACAACTATACCTCTGCCTTAGCAAATGAATCCCAGAGGGATAACTGTGTTAGTCTGTTGTAGCCAAAACTACAAGGAGTCTTGTGGCACCTTAAAGGCTATCAAATTTATTTTGGCATAAGCTTTCATGAGCCAGAGCCCATGTTGGTAATGGGAAATGGGAAATTATTAAATGGCTCTCAGTCTTCATAGGAATGAACATCATTAAATCAAAGGGGAAAAGGTATCAGTATCTCTCTCAGGTACATAATGCCCTGAAAAATGGGCCAACTTTCAAGTGGAACCTGCTTTTTTCCTCATATTTTAGAACTTGCAGACAGAAACAAAAATAATGATCTAGCAGTGTTCAGTGGGACTGTAAATGTCTTTGAAAGATGTAAATAAGGATACAAAATATTTGTAGAAAAATAAGGAGTTGTTTCCCTCTATTACATTTATACCTTGCCTTTCTTCTGTTATGGAACATATTCAGGCAGAGATCAGAACCAGAGTGGCTTAGTTTATGTGTCTTCCAACTGTACTCACCATCCTAGGTTCATTTCCCTCAGCAGCACTATCGATCAAACACAGCTATACATGGAAGATCACACAGACCCTGCAGCCTTATTTCCTAGCCTAATCAAGGTGCCCATAAAAACTGCGGTAAGAAAGCATGAGAAAATAGGTCTAGGTTTTCTGAGAAATTCCCGTAGTTCCTTAATGAGGCCTGCCTAGGTATCAGGCCTATTGGTCCAATCCCTTCACCATTCATTTTGAAACTGGAGCCTGCAAGCGTGCCACAGGATCCGGATAATCTCCTCATATTTCTTCTGATATGTATGTATAGTTGCCTATAAAACTTTCTTCAGTGTCTTCAGTACACTATACTTTAAGACAGGGGTCCTCTAGGTGGACCCACAGACCACCTTTCCTGGCACCCACCAAGTTTTTAGAAATGGGCAGGGTTTTTTTTCCCTACAGGGCTTCCAATTGGCCAGTGGAGAGCTGATTGTCTGTACAGTGTGTAGCAGTATTTACTTCACACTGTAACCCTGATCAGCACCACTGTAATTTCCCAACTCATTTCTTAATTAAAGAGTTTAATTGGAATTTATAATTAGCATTACAATATCTACACATTTTATATTGGTATATTTTCTTTTTTTCAGTGCCAATGCAATTAAAATTCTGATACACAGTCCCATAACTGTGACCCGAACTTTGTGTTACATGTAGCTGTATGATCCCCTTAGAGACCAACATGATTTCCAGGATCCCTTCATCAGATTCATTACACATTGACTCTCGAAAACTTACACCCCCAAACCTCTACAGTGTTACTGAACTCGAATCGACAGGGTGCCTTTGGTGCCTGCGCGGGAGGTTTGGAGTTTGGGTGTGCTCCTGGACTCCTCATTAACGATGGAGGCCCAGGTGGCAGCCACTGCCAAAGTCAGCCTTTTACCATCTGCGGCTGGCTCAGCAGTTGATCCCCTACCTCGACCGTGAGGACCTGGCCACTGTGATCCATGTGACGGTCACCTCGAGGCTAGACTACTGTAACACTCTCTACTTGGGGCTGCCTTTGTCGCAAATCCGGAAGCTGCAGCTAGTGCAGAATGCTGCAGCTAGGCTGTTGATGGGCCTCTCTAGGCGAAACCACATCCGGCCGGTGCTGCACTGGCTACCGATAGCATACCGGATTCACTTCAAAGTGCCGGTTCTTACCTTTAAAGTCCTGAATGGCCAGGGTCCAGCTTATCTAAGGGACCGCCTCTTCCCGTATGTTCCCTCAAGAGCACTACGATCGGGAAGTCTCCACCTCCTGGAAGTTCCAGGCCCCCGAGACATTAAGTTTGCCCAAACTAGGGCCAGGTCGTTTTCGGTGGTGGCTCCTACCTGGTGGAATGAGCTCCCGGAGGAGATCCGGGCCCTGCCGCCATCACTATTCCACCACCGTGGTACTGTTCCACCATCTACCACTATTATGGGGAGTATGTGTCGCCTGGCGGAAGTGGGGAGAACATCACTGCTGGAGCCCTCACTATTTAATAAAGCTGGCCGTCAATTTGGGATTACTGTCCATCTTGGGGATTTATATACAGGATAATAGAGCACCTTAAATACTGTTATGAATTTTATTGTGGATATGTAATATTGCTTTATTGTATTTTATCTCTTTAATTCATCATTAGCCGCTTGTTAGTCACCCTGAGCCTCTTGGAAGGGTGGGATATAAATCTCAAAATAAATAAATAAAAATAAAATAAATACAGTGTTACTGAACTTGAATCTACTTCCCGTACGACAGACTGACATGGCTACCCTGCTGAAACTATAATCACCACTACTGTCTCTATTTGTTGTTGTTCAGTCGCACAGTCGAGTCCGACTCTGTCTCTATACTGTGGCCTAATCAAGGACCTTATGCAAGTACCCCCTGGGATCTGCTTGTCCTGGAATTTGACACTACAAATTACACTCAGAATTTTACACCATGTGAAGATGCTTCTTTGCTTTTCTTATGGGCAAGGGTGCAAGAAAAAGGGGGAGGAAGGCTTTGCTTCATTAGACACAAGTTGTGGTTAATCACTTGTAGGAATTGATTGACTGCCTGTTAATGTACATAAGTCTGTATATTGGCACTTACTCATGAGTGGTTTATGTATTCTGGTCTCTGCAGACTGAAGAAGTCCTGAAGATTGATGGAGGGCCATGCTATTCAAACAGCAGGCGTTGCTGAGACAGAAGCTCCTTGTGCTAGGCAGCCTTGCTATTGGAAGTCTCCTATATCTAGTTGCCAGAGTTGGGAGCTTGGATAGGTAAGTCACTGAAGTAGCACATATGGGTGACATTCAAAATTACAAATGGCTTTAGGTGGGGCTTGCCCTACCCATGACTTCCTCCTAACTACTGGAAATAATTGAAAAGGTTCTGGCACTTTATCTTACTATTAATGTCCAGAAAGACAATCTGCTGTAGTATTGATTTTCATTGTTATTTCCCTTTTGTTTAAGGGTGAGGGAGGATATGGGTAAACTGAAAGAGCTGCAGCTTGCCCAAATGAATGCCTGTCTATTTGTATTCCATGTGCATAGCCAGTTGTTTTCAGAAAGAAACTAAAACAGCATATTGTAACAATGTCATTATGGTAGCTCATTTTTGCCTGTGTGCATCTGCTGGCTGACCCTTGGTCTCAACAAACAGTTATGATGTATTTATGCTTCTTCCTTTCTGAAATTTATGAGTGGGCAATTAATGTGCTACAGAGGTAGTTAAAATTATGCATGAGCATGCAGAGTTTGCTTGTCAAGCTTGGAATCCTATTGCGCATGAAAGATTGCTGCAGAGCTAGAGAATTTTAACTATGCTAATTAGTCATGGGGAGGGGAGGCAGCATGGTACAACCCAAATCTCCTCAGATTTCAGAAGCTAAGCAGGGCCAGTACTTGGAAGGAGACCACCAAGGAAGACTCTGCAGAGGAAGGCAGTGGCAAACCACCTCTGCTTCTCATATGTATGTGCATGCACATAAACAGATATTGGGAATATAGCAGTTTCTGTCACTATCTAGCAGAGTAAAGGTTCCTTCCTGACTCCAAATATGGCAGAGTTGGGAAGAGGGTTAGGACACAACTTCACAATATCACAAATTTTCTTTTGTGTGTGTGTGTGTGTGTGAAAATTCCTTGTGCTTCAAAAAATGGAAGCAACTAAAAAGGTGGGCAGGAGGTAGGGTGGGGTTAGGAGGACAGTGTGGAAAGTGGAAAGTATGAGTGGACAACAAATAAACAACACTATGTATCACCCTGCCTGAATAAAACTTTATTGGTTATCTGAAAGGGAGACATCTGCAGATAACCCCTTTTAGGCTTGCCAACCTGAAGACTTTCCACTGTTACAATTGATCTCCAGATGACCAAGCTCAGTTCACCTGGAGAAAAATGGCTGCTTTGGAGGGTGTCCTCTATGGTGTACCCTGCTGAGATATCTCCCCAAATCCTACCCTTCCCAAAATCTCCAGGTATTTCCCAACCCAAAGCTGGCAGCCCCTTTCCTATTACTGCTGGCTGTGTTCTCAGTTCATCCTGGAGCAGCTGTTCACCAAAACTCAGGTCATACTCAGCTTGCACCATGCAGGCAATTCTTCATGTCAGCAGTGTGTTCCACAGAGGCATTCAATGGATTGCTTTACCAGATTTTTTTTTTTTGAAGCAGAGAGGCCATTTTTCTGGGGCTGTATATAGAACACCTGGCTTATGCCGGATGTCACAAGTTATAAATTGCTCCTTTACCATGGAAGGTGTGGCACTGGCTCCACTGAATGTATAAAAACCAGTCACACTACTTTCTGCCACACAGTTATTAAATTGGAGTCTTAAGTAGGGTTGCCAGGTCCGATGATCGGAGGAGTGGGGGCTGAGCACTGAGATGTGCTGACATCACACAGAAGTGACATAATCATGTCAGTGATGTTGTGCAGTGATGCTCTGGTTTTGGGGCAAAACTCTACGGTAAAATCACTCTCAAACCATAGAGTTTTGCCCCAAAACCAGAGAGTTGCTGTGTGACGTTGCCAACATGATGTTGCCAACATGACATTGCCAACACTTCTGCACGATGTCAGCACATTTCCTTTGGGGGTGGCCAGTGGCAGGCAAGAGCCTGGAAAAGAGAGGATCCACACCCCCAACTGGGGAATGGCATCCCTAGTTAAGACATCATGTTTAAAAGAGCTTGGGATATGATGATGGAGCCCACTCCTTATCCAAACCACTACAAGGAACTGAACCCAAGAAAACACTAGATATCAGTGGGATTTAGGAAACTGCCCAGTCTAGCTGCTATGCCACAGATCCTGGCCAGGGAACTGGAGCCCATTAGGCCTGTGCTTCTTTGCCAGAGACTGCTTGTTCTTACCATCAGGCACAGCAGCTTTGGTGATTATTGCATGGCAGCTGGGCCATGGACTATCGCAGTGCTGCATGGTGCAGCATGGAACAGCTGAGTTATGCATAGGTTCTTAATTCATCCTTTGGTATCAAGACGTAGACACAAACTGCACATAGCAATTCCTTTATCACTCTGACTAGTCTATAAAAGGGTACTGGAGACAAGCTTTTGAATGAATAAAATGATGCTATGCAGCTAGTATAATATTGACCAAGTTAAATATGTAGTATTACACAGCAAAGTAGCAGGGACGGCAAACAATGTTAAGCATATTGCAGATGTGCAGACCAAGTTAAAGGACTCATATTGAAAAAACTGTCCAAAAACAACTATCAGACGTAAGGTGCTCAGAGCCGACCGCCAGACAAGCGGACAAGAAATAAAGCCTCTTGCAACAATCGAATACACCTAAACAATGAGTTAATCAGACCTCTATATAAGCGAAGAAGTCTTGGTCTGCCAGATCGTTGAGGGAAGAAGCGGCGGGTGGGGAAGGGTCGGAGTCCCCCCCCTCAAAACGGAGCGGTTTCTAAGCACTATAGAAATGAGAGAAAGAAAGAAACTAAACAAATCAGATGAGAAGATGAAAGATGAAACAGAAGAAAAATCCCCTACAAGGAGCATCAGGAACAACTGTGAAAACTCTAACTACAATTAAGAAACCAGAGATCAAAGACCCAAAGAGGTTTATGCAGAAACAACTGAGAGAAAAACAGGACCTACAATCACAGACTCAACTACAAAATGAATAGAAGTAAAATAAAGATTATTTCAATAAATGTAAATGGCTTAAATTCACCCCAGAAAAGAAGACAGATCTTTCAACAGCTGAAAAAAAATCAATTTTGACGTCATTTGCCTTCAAGAGACTCATATTAAAATGGCAGATAAAAATATTTACAAGAAATTTGGAAAAGCTTTTATTCCTTCAGATAAAGATAAAAAGAAAAGAGGCATAGTGACCTATGTTAAGGAGCATTTACAACCTGAAATGACATATGCCTCACAAGATGGAAGAATTTTGATGGTTCAAATACAAAGACAAGCCAAGAAAACTAATTTTGAATATTTATACAGCAAATCAACAAGAAAATAATTTTTACAAATCTTTACAAGACTTGATTTCTAAACAGGATTATGATGAAATATGTATGATTGGTGACTTTAATGCAGTATTTGATAAGACACAGGATAGAAAATCGACCAAAGGAAAACAGAAACAAGGAAATGAACTTCCTACAGTATTTTATCAATTAATGGAAGAACACAACTGTGTTGATGCATAGAAAGTCAGAAATCCACATAAATAAGACTTCAATTTCTACTCTGCAAGACCCAACTCTTGGTCCAGAACAGACATGTGTTGGATCTCATCTACTATAATAAGCGATATGCTGGAAGCTGACATTCTTCCATCAACATTTGCTGACCATAACCTGATTACTTTGGAAATACAGGATACACCTAAAAAGAATAGGTGGACCTTGAATACTGATATACTAAGAAATAGAAGATTTGCAGAGGAATCCAAGAAAGAATTCCAGTTCTTCTTTGAAAAAAATATCCAACCCAAAATCTCTATAAAAGCAGTGTGGGATGCCTTTAAAGCCTTCGTGAGAGGATGGATGATTAAAGAATCAGCGTACAACAAAAAACAAAAGATGGAAAATTATTCCCAGATACAAATTCAGATTAAAAAACAAGAAGAAAAGATACAGCAAGACCCAATGAGTGAACAGAGAAAAAAATAAACTTAAACTCCTGCAACATCAAATGAATTGTCTGTTAACACAGGAAATAGCAACGAAGATAAGATATGCTAAACAAAACTATTTTGAAAATGCAAATAAACCAACTAGATGGCTTGCCTATAAACTATGTAAAGAAAAGGGGAAAAAATACATAGTAGAACGCAAGCATCTCAACAACAAATCAGAAACTATTTGGAATTAAATAAACCTAAGCAAAAATTCAGAGGAACAAAGAAAAATTTTAAACCAACCAATAACATTAGATGAAATGTCAGAAGCTATAAAGAAACAAAAAATGGGAAAACTCCAGGCCCAAATGGGTTAACAGCAGAATGTTATCATCTGTTTGAAGATCAACTAATAATCCCTCTTTAAAAAGTATATCAAAATGTAAGACCAGAAGAGCAGACACCAGATTCTTGGACACTGATACATAAACAGAACTCTGATGAGAAAGAAATTAAAAATTATAGACTTATTTCATTATTGAACGTAGACTATAAAATTTATGCTTCAATTTTGGCATCCAGAATGGATTGTCACAGATTATCCATAAAGTCCAAGTGGGCTTTCTATATAAAAAAACTGAAGAACAATGTGAGGATGATATTAAATGTCTTGAAATATTATGAAGCACACCCAGAAAAACAAATGGTTTTGATTTTTTTAGATGCAGAGAAGGCCTTCGACAATGTTAACTGGAATTTTATGCTTGAATTACTTTCATATGCTCAAGCAGGCACAAATTTCCAGAAAATGGTTGAAGCAATTTATACTAAGCAGCAAGCAAAGATTTTGATTAATGGTAATCTATCACAGGATATTGAAATTCATAAAGGAACAACTTCCAGTTTCGGTGACTCTAATGGCGGGCGCGCTCCTTTGGAGCTCCGATAGGAGCAGCCCGTGACGCAGCAGATGGGAGGTGTAAGGGATGATTCTGGACACACACACCCCTGGAGTCCTTGGAGGGGACTCCCAACCTGGGGCACAGGAGGTGCCTCTTCCGAGGCCGCAGTCAAGGGATTGAGACTCCTCTTTGCCCCGATAGGTCCCGCCACCGCACCACCACCATGGCAACAAGAGGCGTACACTGGACGAGTGAACAAGTGATCTAGTGAAAATATAAAGTTTTCCCTACCTCCACAGCTGATATGGAATGAAGTGTGAGTGAAATTTCTCTTTAACTGGTTATGTAGCCAAGTGCCTATCCGAAGCCCTGATCGATAACGATGGACGAAGAGGGAGTCTGCTCACCCCCCCATAACTTTAAAATGGGAGGTGTAAGGGATGATTCTGGACACACACACCCCTGGAGTCCTTGGAGGGGACTCCCAACCTGGGGCACAGGAGGTGCCTCTTCCGAGGCCGCAGTCAAGGGATTGAGACTCCTCTTTGCCCCGATAGGTCCCGCCACCGCACCACCACCATGGCAACAAGAGGCGTACACTGGACGAGTGAACAAGTGATCTAGTGAAAATATAAAGTTTTCCCTACCTCCACAGCTGATATGGAATGAAGTGTGAGTGAAATTTCTCTTTAACTGGTTATGTAGCCAAGTGCCTATCCGAAGCCCTGATCGATAACGATGGACGAAGAGGGAGTCTGCTCACCCCCCCATAACTTTAAACAAACTGTTTAAGCGATAGAGGGGGCTAGGAGATATGGTGATTTTGGATCGAATCAAGTAAAGCACAGATTCAACTAAAGCGACTTTATAAATAAACTTTCAGTGACTTTGAAAAACTTTCTCTGAACTGTGAACAATGACTAGTTTGAGAATCTGAAGGAAATTTTAAGTGAAGCGTTGGCCCCAATGACAGGTTTAACTGCGAATGTATTACAAAGCGATATGGACAGGGCTATTTTTGGGCAGGAACGCACAGGAACAGAATTCCAGCTGGCTCCCAAGTTGACCACGCCCAGCAGGAACTCATTAGCATAATAGGCCACACCCAATAGCAGAAACTCATTAGGATTGGCTACATTAGGGGTGTGGCCTAACATGCAAAGGAGTTCTTGCTACGAAAAAAACCCTAGGTTTTGACAACAAACAAGGTAAACAGAATAAGAAGCAAAAAGTGGGTGCGGCTGGATTTTGACACTTCTGGTAACATGGGGGTGCAGCTTAATATGCTAATGAGCTATGCTCTCATGGGTGTGGCTGGATATGCTAATGAGTTTCTGTAGTTGGGTGTGGCCTATTATGCTAATGAGTTCCTGCTGGGCTTTTTCTCCAAAAAAAGCCCTGGATATGGATATGATCTATCGGACATATCCAGAATTTTATCAAGAAAAAAAACCTGCCTGGGGAGATAATGGTGAGATTCTAAAAAAGATCTACAAGAGACGTGGTGCTCAAGGCCACAAATGGGACAACCCTAAAAATCAAAGATGAAGAAATCAAAGTCTTAAAAGGCATATCATTTGGAATAAGAAAGAAGAGAAAACAGTACAAAAATGTAATCAGTTTTTTTGCAGAAAAATTCCACACTATACAGATGGATAATACCTGAGGGACTTGTCTTCAAATACAAAGATAAAAAGAAAAGATAGACTCTGTCTTAAAAGTGAAGATGTTTCTGGAACTGCAGCAAAGACCAGCGAGTGATAAGAAAACAACAGAGGAACACAATATGGAAGAAGAAAGCAGCACATATGGGTCAGGAGGTTCGGAATCTATGGCGAGCAGTAATCCAGAGGAAGACTCCAAATCAGAAAAAGGGGCTGTGGCCCCAAAAGTCCTGAAAGTCCAATGGAAATTCGATAAAAAGAAAAATAGAGGAAAGAAATTGAAATAACAGAATTTGAAAAGCGTGAAAGTTTAATTGTTTAATCTGTACTTACCTGATTTTAATATACAAATACCAGTTTGTAATAGAAGCTGTAAGAAAAAGCTATATTCCACTAACTTTATTATTTTGTTGTTCAGTCGCACAGTCGAGTCCGACTCTTCGCGACCCCAAATACCCTTTATTATAGAGGGAACTAATTAATCTAATGACCAATCATTTCATATGATCCTTGTGTAGCTTAATTTGTTTTAGTTTAGTGTTTTAGTGTCTAGTGTTTGTAGCAAGAAAATAATTAAAAACTTATTAAAAAAGAAATTCATAAAGGAACGAGACAAGGTTGTCCTCTTTCACCACTGTTGTTTATTTTTATTCTTGAAGTTCTAAATGATGTAATCAGAAAGTACTGACAGATTTTAGGCTTTAAGCTAAGAGTAGAAGAGTAGAAGCTTTTAGCATTTGCAGATGACTTAGTATTTATTCTAGAGAATCGTCTTAACTCTGCAAATATAATGATAAATGCATTGCAAGACTATGGAATGGTAGCAGGATTGAAAATTAACTGTAAAAAACAAAAATATTGACAAAATATATGGTTAAAACACAAGTTCTCCTACTACAAAAGAAAACAGGTTTGGAAGCCCAAAGCAAGATTAAATATTTAGGAATAAACACAACAAATAAATGCAGCTCTTTGTTGGAGAATAATTATATAGAACTACTGAAATCTATTAATAAAGACCTGGAAAAATGGCAAAAATTTCAAATATCGTTTATGGGAAGAATTGCCACCATTAAAATGAATGTATTACCAAGATTGATGTTTTTATTTCAGACTATACCGATTATTCCAAATCAGAAGTACTTCAAAGAACTTGATAACATTTTATCAAAATTTATCTGGCAAGGGAAGAAACCAGGAATAAAGCTTAAGGCTTTACAAGATTCCAAAGACAGAGCAGGTTTTCCCTTCTAGACTGGCTACTTTATTACAGAGCAGCAGCACTGAACTGGATTAAAGAATTGATTAAGTTAGAAAATCAGAGATTGCTAAAACTAGAAGGACACAATTTATTACTAGGATGGCACGTATTTTTATGATATGGAAAAGCGGACTCTCATAAATATTTTAAGCAACATTGGATTAGAACTTCTTTAATGAAAGTATGGGAGACAACAAAGGCTCAATTTTACAACGAACTTCCAAAGTTCCTTTGGAAGCTTTTACAAACCCTAACATGTACCAAGAAAAACAAACTACAAGATATCAAGATATTCTAGACTCTAAAAATAACTTGAAATCGCTACAGAGTTTTACATGGTGGCAAAAGGTACAAATGGAATCTAGATATGCTAAAGATAAACTGTTAGGCTTTTATGATAACTAGGGCTATTTTGGGGGCAGAACGCATTCCTACTTGTCCACGCCCCCTGCTCCCAAAAGCCCTCCGGTGGCCCAACTGAGCAGTCCTCAGTCTAGAGCAAGAGGTAAGGTAAGGCCTGAACGGGGGTGGACCATGGGGGGGAGCTCAATCGGCGGTAGGCCAGAGTGGGTGGCTGGGGCTTGATTGGGGGGGCATTTCCTGTTGGCTCCCTGCCCTTAAAGTGAGTCCCTTTAAGTGCAGGGGGGCGGAAGGTCCCACATGCCTGATCTCCAAGCAGAGATCGGGCATGCATGCCCCTTTCCCGCTGGCTCCCTGCACTTAGAGGGAGTCCCTTTAAGTGCAGGGAGCTGGAAGGATCCGCACGCCCGATCTCCGAATGGAGATCGGGTGTGCGGGTCCCTATCCCACCAAGAAGAGAGTGAGGACTGTGCGGGTTCCTATCCCACCAAGAAGAGAGTGAGAATGACGATGTGCAGCCTGGCAGCTGGGAGCCCCCTGGCATGCCACCTCCTCCCCCTCTGCTCCCCCTGCCACCATCACCGGGTGGGGGACGCAGATGGTGGTGGTGGTGGAGGACAGTAGCCAGGAACAAGGCAGAGATGGTGTGCACGGGTGGCAGCTGGTCCTTCTCTCTCTCTCTCTCTCTCTCTTTCTTTCTTTCTAATATTAAAAGTCATAAAGGCCCAAACATTGCACTATTTCTAAAACAATGCAGTGTAGTTTTAAAAAATACCTGCACCAGCATAGCATGATTCAGCTAAAAGTTAAACACATTGAAAGTCCTGTATTTCAATGAGAAATAAAACCTGATTTTTAGGCATGCTTAAGCCTGTTCAAAAGGATGCCTTAACTCTGTATAAGCTTGGACTGCACATCTCTCAACTTGAAATAAATGAGAGGAAATTACTTTTTTTATATATAAATTTTATTTTCAAATTTTCTGTTCACAAAAAAGAAATAAAGTATACATAATAAACACTTGATGGAGTTACTGTAAAAAATTTTCTCAATCCATTTGTTAACCTTTTGCCATTTTTGTTTAAACTTACTTTCTGCTTTCCCTGCTAACCACATATTCAACTTATCCATTTCTGCGATCTCAAAAAATTTCATTATTATTTCCTCTCTACTTGGTATTTTGTCCGTTTTCCAACGCTTTGCAATAAGAATCCTTGATACTGTGAGTATATATAATATGATACATGATTCATTATGTTTAATTCCATCTGGTGTTATATTAAGTAGATATATTTCTGGTAACAACGGTAATTCTATCTCCATGATCTCTTTTATTAAAAGCTTAATGCTTTTCCAAAATTTCTGTTATCTTCCCACATCGCCACCATGTATGATAATACGTTCCTATATTATTTCTACACCTCCAGCAATTTCCAGATACATTTGTGTAACATTTGAGTAATTTATCAGGTGTCCAGTGCCATCTATATACCATTTTAATATGTTTTCCTTATATGGTGTAGATCTTAATAGTTTGGTAGAGTTCCAGGCTTTTTCCCAAGCTTCTCGTGTTCTATTATATCCTAAATCTTTCATCCATGTTATCATTGATGGTTTTAATGTTTCTTTCTGCATATTGTTTTCTAATAAGAAATTATATAATTTTTGGATCAACTTATCATCGGATCGTAGCCATATCTTATCTATTTCTAATTTAGATTTAACAAAGTTTACTTTATCCTTCGCAAATCTCGATTGTAGTTGTAGTCTTTCCCAATTAGTAAGATTGATGTCCATTGATTGTAAAGTTTCAAATGATTTTAATTCATTGTTTTCATTCAAAAGTACTTCGTACGTTGCCTTCTTATTATCTGTTATTAATGTCAGCATTATAAAGGCTTCTAAAGGAGATACCCACTTTGGAGTTTTAATGTAAAATCTTTCTTTAATTTTTTTCCAGACCTTCATTAAAGCTCCCCTTATTATATGGTTATGGTTTTTTTTTGGATTTTATCTTTATCATACCAATGCCAGCCCATGTGTAGATCATAACCTTCTAGCTTTAATAGCCTCTTATCTTCCAACAGAATCCATTCTCGTACCCAGCATAAGGCCGCAGTTTGATAGTATAGAAGCCAGTCTGGTATTCCCAGTCCTCCATTATTTTTCTTTTCCAGGAGTAGTTTCATTTTCATCCGTGCTCTTTTCACTTGCCAAATAAATTTTCTAACCTGTTTGTTTAGTTCTTCAAAAAAAATATTTTTTTTCAAAATGGGTATGCATTGTGCTAAAAAAGGTATTCGAGGGAGAATATTCATTTTGATAGTGGCAATTCTGGCCATAAATGATATATGCAATTCTTGCCATTTTTGTATATCCTTCTTTACCTCTTCTAATAAGACTTTGTAATTATTTTCATATAGACTATTATTTTTGTTTGAAATGTTAATACCTAAATACTATATCTATATTTGAAATCCTTTGGGTTTCTTCTATATCTTCTTTAGTACAATTTTTGTCAATATTTTTGTTTTTTTAATATTTATTTTAAGTCCAGCTACTAATCCATAGTCTTGTATCAACTTAAATAAGGATGTTATTGAGGTCATTGGGTCCTCCAGAATAAATACCAAATCGTCCGCAAATGCTTGGAGTTTAAAGTGCTCTCCTTTAATTTTAAGGCCAGTAATTTCCATACTGTTTCTCACTACATCATTCAGAGTCTCCATTCCAAAAATAAAGAGTAAAGGTGATAGTGGACAACCTTGTCAGGTCCCTTTCTCTATGGCTATATTTTGTGTTAATTCTCCAATATTATTTTTGCCCATTGTTCTTTGTATATAGTCTCTATCGTCTTCATAAATTGTTGTCCACATTCCCATATTTCCAATTTTTGCTTTAGAAAGTCCCAAATTACATTATGAAAGGCTTTTACTGCATCTAGAAACACTAAAGCTAACTTTTTGCCTTGGTGTTGTTCATAGTATTCTATAGTGTTGATGATGGTTCTTATGTTCTTCTTTATTTGTCTTTTTGGAAGAAAGCCTGATTGGTCTTGATGTATAACTTGCGCCATCATCTTCTTAAACCTGGTTGCTATAATTGTCGCAAATATCTTATAATCTGTATTCAACAGGGAAATAGTTTTTTATATCACTATCTTCTGAATTGTATTTATGTATAAGCGTTATCAGTGCTTCATTCCATGAATTTGGTATTTTCCCTATCTCCATGATATTATGCATCAAATCTTTAAACAAAGGTATTACTTCTTCTTCCAACTTTTGGTAGACTTCAACTGGAATCCCATCTGGGCCTGGTGATTTCTTTTTCTTTTGTTTTTTAAGTGCTTCTACTATCTCACAAGTTGTAATAGTTTCGTTTAATAATTTTTTCTGCTCCTCGGTAAATTGAATATCCATCTTATTTGTGCCGCTTGTTTATAAAGTTGTGTGTAAAAATTTTCTGCAATTTCTTTTAAGTCTTGATTTTTATATTTTACCTCTAAGTTTTTGTTTTTCAATGCTGAAATTGTCCTTTGTTCTTTCTCTTTTCTAAGCCTATATGCTAACCAGCAAGTGGGTTTATTCGCATTTTCAAAATAATATGCCTGTACCTGGGGATAAGCAGATCTGCTTGCAGGACAAAAATGTATTCTGTAAACGAGACTTTACCTACTGTGTTATCCAGATGAATTGCCAGCTACAGGGAATCACAGGAAGAGGATTTGAAAGTGCCCCCCTGCCCCTCAGAATCTCACCCAGGGTTTTTGATGTTTTCAAGGGCTAGAATAATGTGATCTACCCTGATTTTTTTAAACCAACGCTCAGCTGCTTTCAACACCCAGTCCTTTCTGAGACAGGTTCCGCTCTCATCAAGCTGTTTCCCCCCCCCTTTTTTCTTTCAGGTAATTATAAAGCAATATTATCTCTCCTTATATATAATTGAGTAAGAACATTCTATATGAACATTCTAAAATGCCCGCCTTTAGTGTTAGGCCGGAAGAACTGCCACTCAGAAGACGCTGGCTGGGTTGACTGGCTGCTTTGTGCAGTCCCGCCCAGCGTTTCAAGGTCTTTTGCATATGGAAGCTGATTGGACTTCACTGCATTCCACACCTCAAACTCACCCCCCTCCCCGCAAGGCAGTTGGAATGTCAGTTGCATATGGAACCTTCAAGGTCTTTTGCATATGGAAGCTGATTGGACTTCACTCCATTCCACACCTCATACTCCCCCCCAAGGCAGTTGGAATGTCTGGTGGTGTGTAGGTCCCAGGATCATGTTTTAAAAGCTGCCTGGGGAGATGGGGACCTCAGACAGGTTACAGTGCCATAGACTCCACCCTCCAACCCAGCTATTTGCTCCTGGGGAACTATTGTTGCCAATCTTGGCCCAGCACCCATCAAACCATTCTCTTCAACCCCCTGCTGTGCAGCTGACTTTCCCCTAGGGTTGCCAATCTCCAGGTGGGACCTGGAGATCTCCCACTGCTACAATTGATCTCCAGATGACAGAGATCAGTTTCCCCTGGAGAAAATGGCTGCTTTGGAGGGTAGACCCTATGACATTATACCTGCTGAGTCCTTCCGCCCCCCCCCCCCTGCTGCCCTCTACAGAATCCACCCCCCAAAACTCCAGGTATTTCCCTCCTTATAGCTGGCAACCCTACTTTCCCCTCAGTGCCTGTTGGTAGGCAACTAAGTTTGGTCCAGTCACCTACTTTGCCCTTTGGGAGAAAACATATTGGGGCCAATCCTGATAGGGTTGCCAACTCCCGATGGGAAATTCCTGGAGATTTGAGGGATGGAGCCTGAAGAGGGTGAGGTTTGAGGAGGGGTGGGACCTCAGACAGGTACAATGCCATAGACTCCACCCTCCAAACCACTCAGTCCCTCATGGGGAACCATTGTTGCCAATCTCCAGGTGAGGGCTGGAGACCACTCAAAATTACAATTGCTCTGCAGAAGGGAGGGCGGAAGTCAGCTGAAGTCAAAGGGGCAGATAATGGTAGGTTGATGGTTAGCTGCGAAGGAGATGGGGTTGCCAACTCCAGGCTGGCAAATTCCTGGGGATTTGAGGGGTGGAGCCTGGAGAGGGTGGGGTTTGCGGAGGGGTGGGACATCAGACAGGTAGAATGCCATAGACTCCACCCTCCAAACCAGCCATTTCATCCTGGGTAACAATTGTTGCCAATTTCCAGGTGAGGGCTACAGATCACTCAAAATTACAACTGCTCTTCAGGGAGCAGAGATCAGTTCCTCTGGAGAAAACAGTGGACTCTGCCATTATACCCTACTGAGGTCACCACAGCAAAATGACACTGTTTGCCCAAAGCCAGAGTACTCCCCCAGAGCCTCTTTCTAGATCCCGTTGTATTTATTTCCACAACGGGCTTTACTGCTAGTTCTACATATCTGTGGTGTCTCCCAAGTATGTACAGATGTCTTCTGTGGGTAGACTTGGGGTCCTTGTGGGTGGCTTTCATTATCCACACCAAGGCCAACCAGTTTAACTATAGTAAAGCTCTGCTGCATCTACCCTTTGCCTTCCAAGGGGAAGAGCCACCTGCTGATTAATTTTACACTGGATTCCAAGGGGCTGATAGATATTGCATTATTTTGTATTTAATACTCTTTTATTTGTAGCATTTCCTTATTGATTGCAATAAAAAAGCCCTACATGCGTTGAGAAGATCATGCTCCTATGCTAACACTGTGCCACCAACTGCCTGCAAAGCTTTAGTCTTGAAATGTGTGTAGAATAGCCACGACCAATTATGCAATATGCAGTGCAAATTCCCTCTTAACTCCTGTAGGAATTTGTCCTGTGCCCTGAGGCATGAAGTTTAATTAACCTCATCACCAATCTACGTTCGCACAGCTACAAATGTTATTAATGGTCATAAAATTATCCAGATACAGTACTTGACTCCTTGAACTCCCAAAGTAGAGAATTCTCATAGGATCTATATTTAATATTGCTAATGGTGAAAAGGGCTTTTTCTCTTTGATGCTGTTGTCAACAAGCTGTAACACAGTCTGATTCACTAGTGAATTCCATTCTGATGGTACTTGGTGACTTCATTTCTCTCCCAGTCCCGTAAGTACAAAAAGTAATACCTAATAAGCACCAATGGTGGCTTCCTACCACCTTCCTCAGGTAATTTTCCCAAAGAAGCCATTTTGGGGCAAGTTTGGAGGACTCACCACACTGGGGTTTTTTTCAGACATGAAGGAGGGTACTGATTACTAACCCCCTCCATCTACATTTACTTGAACCATCAAAATACTGCTCTAGAGGCTCTTCCATCCTCTAGAACTAATTTTCAGAGGATTTCGAATATAGCACTCCCCTCGCCATGCACAAGCAGAATTACTTGCCACTCATGTAGCAGGATCTTTACATCTAAATGGGCATATTTTTCAGTTGCATCCATTAAAAGTGAGGAAACTGTTTGCTAATGCACATAATATGAATCTTTTGTATATATCACACCTTTTAATGATTTCATTGTGCATTTGATTTCAGATTCTTTGATTACAAATGGCAGCATATCTGTCCTGGGATATAGGCTTGTGCAGCATTTTCTAAATTATTTTCATCCTTTTTAATGATTATGCAACACATGGCTTCCTTTTAATTCAGCTGCTTCTTAAATAGGAAAAAGAAAAATATGGAAATGGCAGCAAATGGAAATAAATTGCTAAATAATATTTCATAAGTGGATATGAGAAAGTTTTCAAATGTTCAGAAGGAGCTTGGATTTACAGAATTTGCCAGAAAGTTTATTTTTAAGTTGTTAAGCAGGCCTAGTCATGATTATTGATACAGCACCTGATTATGAAACAGACCTATAAGAATAAGCAGAAACAGCAAAGAAGTTGCCATGTACATTTTCCATATCAAACATGTTTACAATAGTAAACGCCATAAAGTATGAAGTGAAGATGCAGCGTTGTACACATTTATAGGCATGTGGAAGATATGTACCAGGGAGCCCTGACTGGCCAGTTTCTTAGAACATGTTCCCTGGTTGTTAATAAACATACTTCATATTAATGTTTCGCACACTGCACTATGTTCCAGTGAATGGCTGAAGTATAATAAATGTTGACATCTATGTAAGAATGCTGAAATCCCACGTGAATTTTGTGAGTGCCTGAAATTAGATATAAATGCTCCCATTTTTCAGGCATACACATAAATATTAATAATCATGTTCTGCTGACTATCTTTCAATGATGTAGCTCTAACTTTTTGAACACTGACAAAATCTATCAGGTATGGTCAACATCCACATGATGTCATTCACCATATTCCACACATGTAAGCAGCAGACAGGGGTTGCTGGATAAAATGTGTCTTGATTCCAGTTGGCACAATCCTCTCAGCAGGGAATAATTTAGCTTAATACACACATAATGAGTATTGAATCATGTCAAAGTAGTTGTCTATTTTACTGGGAGCATGAATGTGGGTTAGTACAAAGTTTTGGGGAGTTGATGATGGAGTGGCAAGGTGTCCTGTTTTCTGTGCTCACATACGTACAAGGAGACAATTTTGCTGTTGATTCACCTCTTACCACAAGAAGCCCATATCCTACCATGTTAACAGTGTTGTGTGAATCATCTCACATGCACTTGTAATAGCATAAATTAATGTTCTTCCTTCTTTTTTCAATGTCTGTTTTGATCATTACAGACTGCAGCCCATTTGCCCTATTGATGGTCGGTTTGGACTCCATGGCCAAGATGAAATTCCACTTCGAGCTCTACAGTTTAAACGTGGTTTGCTACATGAGTTTCGGAAGGGCAATGCCAGCAAGGAGCAAATTCGACTTCACAGTCTGGTCCAACAGATCCCAAAGGCCATAATCATTGGGGTGAGGAAAGGAGGCACACGAGCTCTACTGGAAATGCTTAATCTCCACCCAGCAGTGGTCAAAGCTTCTCAAGAAATCCACTTCTTTGATAATGATGAGAACTATGCGAAGGGCATTGAATGGTACAGGAAAAAAATGCCATTTTCTTACCCTCATCAAATAACAATTGAGAAAAGTCCTGCATACTTTATCACAGAGGAGGTACCTGAAAGGATATATAAAATGAACTCATCCATCAAATTACTGATCATTGTCAGGGAACCCACAACAAGAGCTATTTCTGATTACACTCAGGTGCTGGAGGGGAAGGAACGGAAGAATAAAACGTACTACAAATTTGAGAAGCTGGCTATTGATTCAAATACCTGTGAAGTCAACACTAAATACAAGGCAGTAAGAACCAGCATCTACACAAAACATCTGGAGAGGTGGTTAAAATATTTTCCCATTGAGCAGTTTCATATTGTTGATGGTGATCGTCTCATTACAGAACCACTGCCAGAACTCCAGCTGGTAGAGAAGTTCTTAAATCTTCCTCCAAGGATAAGTCAATATAATTTATATTTCAATGCCACCAGAGGGTTTTACTGCTTGCGATTTAACATTGTCTTTAACAAGTGCCTGGCGGGAAGCAAGGGACGCATCCATCCAGAGGTGGATTCCTCTGTCATTACCAAATTGCGCAAGTTCTTTCACCCTTTTAATCAGAAATTTTACCAGATCACAGGGAGGACATTTAACTGGCCCTAAAGTAAATTTCATACAACACTGTGTGTTGCACCCAGAGATATGCAACCGTGTCTCTACTAGAGTAAAAATATGCACTTTTCATATACACAGCTATCAAAGTAACCCCTTTTTCATGCATTCTTGTACATACGCAATGTGTGACCAAATATAAGGTGGGATCAATTTTTCTGCAGAGCATTGAATAACATAAAATTTACTCTGTGCATAATTGCATCATTTTATGCTATACAATTAAAGGAGATGTCATTTAAAGAAACTAACTCAGCTATTCAGCTCAAAGGGTCAGTACTCTGCTCTGTAAAACGGTGTTACCAAATATATTTAGAGAGAAGGCAGAATATAAGTTTAGAATTCACTGCAAAAATTGGCTTAGGCTATTATGGAGACACAGTGATAGAAGAATATTGACCCTTTAAAAGCATAAATCTATACTTCAGACTCATACAGGTTTTTCCTTCCTCCTAGGGAATGTTTGGAACTGGACTCAGAGAATTTTGAATGCAGTCACCATCCTAGGATTCTTTGGGAACATGGTGACAATTAAAATGCTATAAAGCCAATATAAGTTAGCAGTGTAGATTTATCCTAAGTATGATGCTGAGTTGTTCTATTGGAATTCTTTTCCTATTTCTTGAAAAGAAATTCTCTCATGCAATCAACATTGTTTCAAATTTCCTGTGGTGAGTTTGCACTATTGTTTTTATTGTATGGATCATCTTGGCACTTGTAGCATGTCAATCATATGTCAAAAAGAAAGTCTTTTTTTCCTTCTATGCTTGTATGTTGACAAAGAGAAACCTGCTGTATATAATGTATATTGTTTGTAAATACTGGTTTCACACTAAGTAATTCTATTTTGTAAACTGAATATGGCTATTTAATTTATTGTGAAAATTAAATTTATTGTGGTATTTAAAAATGGAATGGATTAAAATTGCTATATGTGCAGTTGGCTTGTTCTTTATTCTTTGATGAATGCTCCTGTGGTCTTTGACAGGGTAGCACTGGGGCTTTCCTGGAAATTGTCTTCCTTAGACCCATAAGTAATACCAGCAAAATCAGACAGAAGACTTAGATGTATGACAATTGTAATAACAGCTTTAGGTGGTTAAGATGCTGAACTGCAGGCTGGAAGGTCAGTAGTTCAGCAGTTCGAGACCCGGGTGCCGCATGATGGAGTGAGCTCCCGTCTTTGGTTCCAGTTCCTGCTAACCTAGCAGTTTGAAAGCAAAAAATTGCAAGTAGATAAATATGTACTGCTTCAGTGGGAAGCTAACAGCGTTCCGTGCACCTTGGCATCTAGTCCTGCCAGCCACATGACCATGGAAATGTCTTTGGACAGCGCTGGCTCTTCGGCTTGGAAACAGAGATGAGCACCGCAACCCTAGAGTCGAATTCGACTGGCTTTTGAGCAAGGGAAACCTTTACCTTTATTGCATGGTACATGAGCCATTTAGTTATGCCAGTCTTGGTGGTGGTGGGGTAACAGTCTTTAAAATGCTGAAGGTCACTGCCAGTCACTTAAGGAAGGAATATGTCAATCCCATTTAGTTACCTGATTTCAGTAGGAAATGGTCTGCATCCTAAACTACATTTGTCTGGATATAAGGATCACTGAAATTGTTGGGACTTGCTTCGGCATAATGTTCATGATCCAGCAGAAACCATTAATGGACGCAGTTAACTAACCCCCCCCCCCCCATGAGACAGGTAAGAGTCACATACAAATTCTGGAGTTATCCTTCCCATAGCTAGAAGTGGGATCCCCATGGGACAATTAATGCAAGCAATCCATTTATGAGTAAGGTTCTTTTATTTCCCCCCCCCATGACCTCAATAAGTTGCTTTTGACATTTGGAGAAGTTCAAAAAAAGGTCTTGCTGTGTAACACATATGGCAAGGAAAATACTCAGATCTACCTGAAGCTTCTCTGGATTGCAGTCAATAAGATTCTGCTGTTAAAAGGCTTAAATATAAGTTGCAGACAATGTAATTGGTTTGTGAATCACATCCTGTTATGTATGTTTGTACAAGACACAGAGAGAGGGATAGAATACTTGTGTGATGGAAAGAGAGATGAATGATAAAAAATTGGTAATGTAAGACACTATCTCTAGACAGTCTGCAACTGATAAAAGCTAAAGGTAGATGAGTTAATTAAAAAGAAGCTCAACATCTGGAATGCTGGTGTAAAACACATCTTAAAGAACATTATTGGTTTTGAAGTTATAGCTCTAAACAGTAATTAATTCCATCACTGCTGCCCATGAAGTTAAGGAACCAGCCTGAAAAATGACTACAACCAGGAGATGTACAGAAATGTCCATACAATTGCTAAAAATACACAAGCAATTAGATAAAATTAATAGGAATTAGTAAGTGTTTGAGAAACAAAAGTATACAATTTAGTCCTTTTTTGAATTTCATACTTCTTTCAAACCAATTAAGTCACAAAGTACTTACTTCAACCTAGACTTGTGTCGCACTCATATGTGAAAAACAATTACAGTGCATTCAAGATATTAAAAATGAGATCAGTAGAAATGTGCATATATCGATGACATTTTGAAAGACACCCAATAAATCTAGTGGATTCTTTAATATCGGAATTCAAGCTAGAAAAATCAATATGATCTTTGTATTGGATTCAATGGGAAAGAATTCTAGATATAACTCCTCTCCCCCACTGAGAAGAAATTCTTTGGGTCTGGGCTTGTTTTTCTTTTTTACAAAAATTGAACACAGGGGCTCAAAAATTGAACACAGGGATGATGTGCTCCCTTCTTTCCCTTCTTGCACTTCACCTTGCTGCACTACATGTCTTCTATCATTTTTCTCCTCACACAGCAGACTTCTAATTACTGGAGCCAGGCCAAGAAGCAGTATGATTCAGTGGAGCATTGTAAGGTAAGGTGGAGAGGAAAGCAGTACTAGCTGTCCTCATTCATCTATTGCACTTTATTTAAAACTAGACCATCTTCTACTCTGTATGTGAATGGATAGACTAGTGCATATTAGGCCCTGTTCTTACCACATGCTCTCCCTTTTACATGTATCCTTAGACACATGTGGACTCTCTAACGAGTTTGGGACTCTCATCCAGAACTGTAACCAGTTTGGGGGAATTAAGATCAGTATTGGGGGGGGGCCTCCCTAGCTTGGAGAACTGACACAGTTGCCAATTAGGGGAAGAAGAACATGTGATCTTTGCCTGGCTAGTGTTCAAGCAAGCTCAAAGTACCTCTAGTTTGCTACCAGTAACCACGAAACAACCAAATATTTTCCAAAACAAGGTTTAGAATTTATTGGGGGGAAATATAGGGGTACAGGAACCGAAAAGACAAGGATAAAAAGTGAAATGGTTGTTTTCAGAAGGATGTGTGTATGAAGAATTATATGAGAGGAGAGAAAGAAAAAGTGAAAGATTGCTGAACCTCTTGCTGAATGAGAATTCTGTGTCAGGGTCAGGGAAGAGCCACAAGGAAGAGTGGGAGGAAGGGGGGTTTAAAGGACAGGAGAGTTTTTAAGAGAAAAGGAATTAACAGAGAGAAGCAGTTTACCTATCCTCAGTCTTCCGAGCTGGATAGAGTACGTTGTCTCTTTCAGTTATCCAGAGTTAGGGACTTTAGGGAGAGCTTCCAAGGGTCCCAAGGAAATAATAATAAGAAAAGGCATCAAAGAGATGCTCCTTTGTGGCAAGGAAATGTTCCAGGGTCCAAAAGAAAGAAAGGGAGAGGGATGAGGCGGCACAATTTTGGCTGCAGATCAGCAATAGTTATAGAATCTGGTACAAAAGAATATCAAAGAAATAATTGTAAAGTCCAGGAATTCAGTGTAAGCCCAGGATGAGAATCTATAGATTTCCTGGCTCTGACTGGGTTGGGGAGGTCTTCTGAGAAAAACGTGATTGCATGCAAGCCAGGTGGACAACAGGGCTGGCAGGGTCGAGGCTTCTTCCATGCCTGAGGCAGGCTGGTAGGAGACATGCAGGCAAGGTCAGTGGAAAATAATCAAGCCCACCTGGCTTCTTGACAGTAATTAGATTTTGAACTCAGGATGACTTGCTGTTGCTGATGAAATTACATTGATAGACCTAGGTAAGTGTCTTGCTTTGGAAGCCCCTGTGGCAATGGGTAGGCATGCAGATATCTCGCCACTCCCCACCAAGAAGCAGTGATGATGTATTGTCTAATGAAATGTCTGTACTGAGTTTGAAACATGGGCACAGATTTAAAAGGAAAATTGAGTGTTTCATATGTAGAGGGAACCATAAGGTTGCGTTCTGACAATTCAGTCATTATAGGGTTAACTTGTTTGCCTAGTGTTGCTATTGTTTAGACCAACCTGGAAGGGATACCTGGCACTGAGCCAATGGGGAATTAGCCCGGGAAAAGTAGCTTTCTACTGTGATACAGATTGGTCGTTTGTTTCAGGTGACTTCCTTTCTAGGGGTCAAGAAGAAGGAGAAATTCTCCATTATCTGTGTGCTAGGTTTGACTATAGGCAGCTTAGAAAATGTAGCTGTTAGTGTTATATTAATTTGTAGTAATCCCGTGTACCTTTTACCCTTAGAAATAAAGGTTTTTAAAAGCAAAGAAACCTCTTCTTTCCAATAGAGCAAGATCCATTGATAGTCTGAGTATTAAACACTTTTGACTATTTTACAACACTAAGGAGAGCCTTGAACTCACCTTCTCCAAAGCAAGGCATGGCTAGCTCCTAAAATGGCTGCCAAAGTGAACTTAACCAAGATGGAGTTGGGGCACAGCACACATCTAGGAAGGGGGTCCATCTTTACATATATTACATATATACCTGCAGTGCTTTCAAGTATAACATAGATATAAAAAAGATCTTGGAACCTGAGTCCATTCCTGATTCAATACAGAGTTGATCTTTCATAGTAACTGATCTCACATGCATTTCTGCAGATTGTGTGTGTTTGTTCCAGTTCCATAAAGGAAGTCTTTTGCCTCTGCCTCTGTGTCCCTAATCAGGTTGTACTTTGCAGGACAGAAGCACTGGTTATCATTTTATTTATTTGGATTTATATCCCGCCCTCCCCATAAAGGAAGGAGAAACCCCCAGCCTCTGATTCTGTTTCCTCAGTCTCTGTAGCCCTGCTTGCTGGCAGCCAGTATGTGCAAGCAAAAACTTTGCCTCTTATAACTGCAATGAAATATATCAGGCAAAGACATGTTTATAAAGAATCTTGGAGGAATCCAAAAATCAGTGATACTGTGAAATTATTGGCATAAAGGGGGGGGGGCAGTGCATAAATACAGTGTCTGTGTGTGAACACACTTCTCATGACATTGGGGTGCCCCCACAATGTCTATTGGCTGAGATGATAGGAAATAAAAAGAATTAATTAAACCAAACTGTAAAAATATTCCTTTTGGGTAGCATAAATTTGTAGCACTGGAATAAAACTGAACCTGGGTTCTGGACCAGTAACTTACTCCAATGATTAAAAACCAGAATTTAGAAATTTATTTACAAAAAAACACACACAAAACATACAAGCAGGGGAAAGGAGTGTACAGTGAGACAAAGACAGTAAACCTAATTAACTAGCCTCTAGACACTGACCTTGAGAGGCTTACAGCCAGAGGTCATTTCGGGGGGGAATGCGGGGGAACACAGTTCCCCCAGTTGAGGTGCAAGGGGCGGAGCACATGATGAAGCCCTGCCCCCTGCTTCCGGCTGCCCCGCTTCCAGCCCTCATTCAGCCAGGAGGAGGCAGGAGAAGAGGGAGGATAAGTTGTTTCCTCCCCACCTCTCCCCACCCCTGCCTGCCTGGGGCCTGGGAGGGCCTTGGCGGGGCTTCCTCGCACTCCCGCTGGCCTTGCAGGTCCACCGCCGGGCCCCTGATGTCAGGGGGTGTGGCATATGCTAATGAGTTATGCTAATGAGTTCCCCTAGCTCTTTTTCTACGAAATGACCCCTGCTTACAGCACCAAAGCAGATGTCTTGAGTAGCATTCTTCCCAGCAGCAATGATGCAAGAGCAGGAATCTTGAAGAGTATGAAGAGCCTTCTTTGAGCTTCACGAGCTCTTCTTGACATGCTGTATCCTTCTGTGTGGGATTCTTCTGTGATGTTTCTGGGTTCTTCACTTTTGCCCTGTATGCTAGCTCATCTGTCACTTTGCTAATTGAGTGACCAATCAGAATGATCAATCAATTGATCTAACTGATCTGAGCTGAATCTAGATCTGCAGCTGTCAAACTGACATTTCAGCTATAGCTGGTCTACTGTCTACCAATTACCAGCTGCCAGCTATCAAACTGAAAGGCAACTACATACAAGTGCTTGTTAGGTAAAGCACTTCATTACTTGGATAACAATGCAGAAAGTACTTACAAGACGACAATTCCAAAATAAATGCAAACACTTACATACCGGGGACTCACTTTCGTGACAGCACTGTAGTATTTAATTGAAAGCTGCCTCAACCAGGACACTGAAGAGGTAGCATAGAAGTGTCCTAACTAAATAAGCTGACTGGGGTGATCTTGTTTGCCGGGAAGGTTGTCTAACTGATCTAGTTGGTTGGCTTCCCAATCAGGTGCCTGTCTGCTGAGTCATTCTTCCCTCTTACTGCCCTTTTTGCCTTCCACAAAGTGAAACAAGTAAGCAAACAGGGCTCTTCACCACACAACCAACTCAAGAACATGAAGGAACAGGCTCCACTTCCCAGACTGGGTCAAGGGCGGCTACAGAGTCCATTTCTAGTCCACCTTGGAGCAGCATGGGAAGAGACCTGTGCTCACTTCTCACTGGTTCTGCTGCCACTCAGCTCCAAAGGGAGACTCTTGTAGCTGGACTCTTGCAGCTGGAACAATACAAGGGAAGAGGGTACATGCAGCGCCTCCTACTTGTGCCACTATTGCCCAGCTCTAATAGGCTACAGAAAGACAGTCTTTCATCCACCTTCAAGCTGATGAAGGTGCAAGGGAGGTGGCATTCCCTTCACTTTTTCCATTGCTACCTGAGTGGGGGAGACTCCACCCCATGCTGTGCTTCCACCACTTGGAGTGGCAAAAAGAAATGAGCCAGTCATGTCAGTGAGGTTCCAAGAAATCCTGTTCCCA
Source organism: Gekko japonicus (assembly GCF_001447785.1). Taxonomy (NCBI): domain Eukaryota; kingdom Metazoa; phylum Chordata; class Lepidosauria; order Squamata; family Gekkonidae; genus Gekko; species Gekko japonicus. Next base: position 46,472 of record NW_015177079.1, on the reverse strand, counting down.
AGCCCTGGTCTCTCTTCCTCTGCCTGCAGTGATGAGGTGGGTGGCAACCAGGCCACCTTCTCTTGCAGCAGAGACCTCACCTTTGGTCCGATCACCCCCTTGAGCTCACCTGGAACCAATTGAGACTCACCTACTTTATCATCCTTTAGCTGTCAGGACATAACACTTCTTTTTACACCAGTTTTTAACCGACTAGTATCACCTTTTTTAGCATTTCTAATTCTACAGCCTGATGAATGTTTTATTGATGTCATTTTAGGCTGCTGAATGCTGTTTTATGCAGTCTTTGTACCCCTAGCTTGTTTAAATATTGATAATTTTGATGTTATTTGTATTGTATTGTTTTAATTTGGGAGCCACCTCAAACAGATCTATGTGGAGACAACATCTTTGTATATTTATTTCTTAACTGTGGGTAGATCTGCAGATATCTAAATCTATGGATCAGGTCCACATTGAGATGGAAATTTTTCTCAAAACTTGGAGGGATCCCCAGGTTTGCAGAAAAATCTGAAATCAGTAAAAGATTATATGAGTGGTTAAATCCCCCCTAAAAAAGGCTTCCGGGAAAATGGTGCAACATCGCGGGTGATTTTCGGGTGGCTCCCGAATCTCTCCGTCCTTCTTGCTTTTTTTGGAGACCCTCCCGAACACTGTATCGTGCTGGGCTCTGCCTGGACCTAAAAACAAAAGTGTTGTCTGTGCATGTGCAGACAATGCACCTACTTCTGTCAGAGTCTAAGTGGGGAGCAATGGTGTGTGAAACCTGGAGCCACTCTGGACTTGCTAGCATCAATGTCAGTGGGGGGATTGGGGGTGGGATCACAGCATCCTAGTGGCAGAAGCTTTAATGCTTGAGGGCTTTGGGAGCAGTGGAGGCCTGGAGCTGTGCTGGGCTCACCACCATTGATGTCGGTGATGAGGAGTGGGTCAAGGGGGAGAACAGTGGCCTGGTGGCAGAAGCTTTAGGGCTAGAGCGCTTCAGAAGCCATGGTGGGTCTGACAACAGAGGCCTGGAGCCATGTTGGGTTGGCCTGCATCAAAGTTGATGGGGAGCCCTTGTGTAACAAGGGATAAGATTGTTTTTGTTGTTTATAGAACTGTTAGTTGAAGGGGTGGGAAGGGGGGTTGTTAATTAATTGTTATTATTAATTTATTGAACAAAGTCATATGCCACAAGATTTTTCTATTGCTACATGGAACTCAGGAGGCCTGAATAATAAAATAAAATTAAAACGTGCAGCTAATTTTTGGGCTAAAAACATATCCACATCTGTTGTATACAAGAAACTCACTTAAAAATAGAAAATGGACCTATTTTTAAAAATAAATGGTTTGTACAGCAATTTCATGTGCCAGGTTCTTCTAAATCTAGAGGCACAGCAATTGTGCTTTCCAAAGATTTTCCTTTTCAATTTCAACAAAGTTTGAAAGACCCTAGAGGGCGTTTTATTTTTATTAGAGGCTTATTAGAAAATACCCTACTTACAATTGCATCAATATATGCACCCAACGAAAATCAAATTTCATTTTTGAAAAATACACTGCAAACATTATTGGATTTTAAACAGGGTGAAATCTTGATTGGAGGGGACTTAAATTTGATATATGATCCTAAAAGAGATAGAACACATAAAACAGACAAAACTCGAAGGAGAACTTTAAAGTCAGAATTAAAGGAGGTCTTAGATTTATATAATCTATGTGATATCTGGAGACTATGTAATCCTGATGAAAAACAATATACCTTTTTTTCACATAGACATGACACATATTCTAGAATTGACTATTTATTAACTACCAAAACATTAATGAATCAGACAGCTGAGATTGGATCAAGTACAATTTCTGACCATGCTTGGGTTTTATGTACTATCTTATCGGACAATGGCTTTCAGAAATCTCCCAAATGGTCTTTAAATACATTGTTATTGCAAAATGAAGACAACTGTAATGACATTAAAACATACATTCAAGAATATTTTCACTATAACGCAACCTGTGTAGCATCTAGAAATAATATCTGGGATGCGTTCAAAGAAGTTCTGAGAGGTCAATTAATTTCTCTCTCATCTTTTCGGAAAAAAGAGAAGAATAAAGTAATAACTGACTTACAGGAAAACATTAAGAAATTAGAACTGAAGCATATGAGATTCGGAGGTAAAAAGAATTTGAAAAAACTAAATTTAGAAAGGAAAAAATTGGAATTACTGAAAACTTCAAAATTACAAAAATCCTTATTGTTTTTAAGACAAAAATATGTGGTTAAAACTCCTAAATCTTTGAAATTATTAAAATTTAAATTAGCGCAAAATATGGCTAACAATCTAATTGGCTCTATAAAAAGTAAAGATGGTAAAATTCAATATACAACAGAAAATATAAGTAAGATCTTTACCTCCTATTATAAACAACTTTACTCTTCCTCTTCTCCTAAAACGGAGCATATTCAGAAATTTTTAAAAGATATCAATTATTGTAACAGCCTAACGCCAGAACATAAACAATATTTAGATCAACAAATCTCCCTTAAAGAAATATCGGATGCTATTAAATCTATGAAACCAAATAAAGCTCCAGGGTTGGATGGCATTCCGATTGAATTTTATAAAAAATTTAAAACAGAATTAGAAGCCTACCTATTACCTACATTAAATGACATATTAAAGACAGGGAAAATGCCCCATTCATGGTCAGAAGCTAGGGTAATTTTTATCCCAAAGGAAGGAAAAGACAAATTGCTGCCTTCCTCATATAGGCCTATTTCTATTCTGAATCATGATTTTAAAATATTTTCTACAATAATGGCTAATAGTTTAAAACAAATTATAACTAATTATATACATAAGGACCAAGCGGGCTTTATGCCAAAGAGAAATATAACAGACAATATAAGGAAAACTTTGAATATTATTAATTATTGTAAAACTCATTTAGTAAATTCGGCAATTCTTTCAGTTGATGCTGAAAAAGCATTTGACCGAGTAGAACCTAATTATTTTTTTAATTTGTTAAAATATATGGACTTTGGAGAAACATTCCTTAAAGTCATCAAAGCAATATAAAGCAATATATACTAACCCAAATGCTCAAATATCGATTAATAATTACAACTCAGAATCAATACAACTTACTAGGGGAACTAGGCAAGGTTGTCCCTTGTCCCCCATTTTATTTGCCCTTTTCTTGGAACCAATGGCCTATGCAGTAAGAAATGATAATGATATTAGGGGTATTGTAATAGGAAAAGAAAATTGTAAATTGAGTTTATTTGCAGATGATGCTATTTTCTATTTGAAAGAACCTGCTAAATCTATTAGTGCCTTAATAAAAATTATTGAGTCATTTTCGTCAATTTTGAGTTTTAAAATTAATTATGAAAAGTCGGTTATTTACCCCATACACATCCATCATCAAGATGTTGCATATATGACTACTAATTTTCAATTTAACTGGGTTACAAAATCATTAAGACATCTTGGGGTAAATATCCCCTTAAAATTAGAAGAGTTAAATAAATTTAACGATGAATCACTTCAAAGAGAAACTAAGAAATTATTGCAACAATGGTCAAAACTTAATTTTAATTTAATGGAAAAAAATGATATTTTTAAATCTATTATTATGCCTAAATTTTTATTTTTATTCCAAAATCTTCCTACAGAAATACCAAACTCAGATTTTGCTTTATGGAAAACAATGATTAGCAAATTTATTTGGGATGATAAAAAGCCAAGAATACAATATATATTAATGTTGAAATCAAAAAAGAAAGGTGGACTAGCACTTCCATCTTTAGAAAAATATTATTTAGCGGCACAATTAAAAGCTTTATTTTTTTATAACGACCCACATTCTGATAAATCTTGGGTACATATTGAAACACAAGATATCGGCTCAAATTTGTTACATGAGTTTATATGGAACCCTTCTTTAAGTAAGAAATTAAAAACGGAAGTGAATAAATTTTTAAAACTTTTCAAATATGGGATAAATATAGAAATCTATAATTTCAGGGAACTTCACCTATTATGGCTTTTTTGGGACAAGAATGGTTCAAACCTGGAAGAAATATACTACAATTTAAGGATTTTAGAGAGAACAATATTTGTAGACTTAAAGACTTGATGATACAGAATAAGATAGGCACACACTCTCAATTGGAACAAAAATTTAAATTTAAAAATACAGTGGTTTCAATATCAGCAACTGAAACATATGTTTGACTCTATAGTTAAGGATACGAATCTTGGCCGAGAATTAAATACTATAGAAAAGAGATTTTGGAAACCAGAAAAAGGACCCAAGGGTTTAATTTCAATTTTATACCAATTATTGAATCAAAGAGAATGAAATTTGAATTCAAATGTTCAAAAAAAATGGGGAAAAGAGTGTAGAACTATTTCTAATGTTACCCACTGGGAAATAATTTGGAATTAATTTGCATTTACCACAAATAATTTACTAGTAAGACTGCAAAATTTTAAACTATATACTAGATGGTATTTAACACCGGACCGTTTGTTTAAATGCAAATTCAAAACAACTCCTTATTGTTGGAAGGGTTGTAATCTAAAAGGAGATTTCAACCACTGTTGGTGGTCATGCCGGAAAGTTAACAAATTTTGGAATAAAATAATAGGTGAAATATATAAGACTACGAATATAAAAATTATTTCTTCCTATGAATCTGTTTTATTAAATTATTGGCCTACTTTAAAGTTAACCAAAAAACAAACAGAAGTATTAATATTAATGCTTTATGCTGCGAAATCTATTTTAGCTCAGAAATGGAATACCCGTAGAGTTCCAGATATATCCCAGTGGTATATTAAACTGTGGGATGTTATAATTGCTGATAAAATTTCAACGCAATTGAAAGTAGCCCAGGGGGTTTTAAGACATAATAATTTTATTGATAAGTGGTTTACTTTTTTTGATTATGTAATTTCGCACCAAAACTTGAATTTCATACTTCCTCAAAACTATGAGAAAATAATGTCATATTAGTTAAATGTATATTTCTAATTCGGGACTCACGTATACGAATTTTGACTTTGTTCATTGTTAATGTGGTTTTTTAATGTATTGTTTGTTAAATATTTGAAAATGCATATATAAAAATTTTTTAAAAAAAAGTTGATGGGGAGTCAGAAGGGGGGAGCCATGATAGTCACAGGGGGTATCTGACAGTTCTGATGCACAAATCTGTGCCCCGTGTGCTCCCAGGGCTGAATAAGGAACGCACGGTTGGAGTCCAGGGAGAGGATAAATATCTATTTATTGCAATAATCAGGAAAATACAGGACTGGATACCTTGGCACCCAGTAACACCAAGCTGTATTCTCCCCCAACCAGGAAGGGCAATAGGTCTTATACCCCAAATCACATCATTACAGTTTATACATTAAGAAATTTTAAATTGGTGTCCAACAGGTCTCTTCATCAAAGCATCATTTTAGCTGGCATTTCTCTATTGGTGAACCCCTATCTGGATCTTAAGCATCAATAATTTCATCAGCTTATCTGGTCCCAGAACAGTAGAAAACATCAATGAACAGTGGGGCCTCCTTCTGGCATCATTCCGGGCTTATTTGCTTCAGCATGAAACTAGGGCGTTTCCTGATAAGATGCATAAAACATAACTCTTTGCATTCTGGGGCCAGATGCTCTGCTCTACACAAGAAGATATTTGTTTTGAGAACACTGAGACTCTTTCTCTCATAGCTCAACTTCTTAGATGTCCTTTAGCTGAAGAGCTTATACTTTCAGATGTACATTCCATTCAATTATTTTCTGACTCTAAGAAAAGGACCTTTAACCATTACAATAATATTCTAATTAATTCTACTCTACAGCTCTCCTGTCTGGGCTAAATATTAAAGTCTAAATTCACTTTAATCAGACTCCTAATAAGGCACAGTGACAGCTGTCATTTTACATGGCAAGAAAAATATCAAAAATTGCGATCATAAATCACATTCACTGGTCCCTTGTCCTACAGTTCCCCAGTATTTGAAATGATTCTATTTATATTTGGAGCATTCACTGTATTTCTGAATTGGGTATTCTTCAAGCTGGATTTTGATGAGTAAATTTCTGGCTGCACATTCTTAGAAATATCTTGGCTTCTTGCCTGAGTAAAACAACTCTGGAATTGGCAAACATTCAATTACAGATGAGCAGATATTGAAGAGGCTACTGGTTGCTCTTGTGATTCTGTACTCTGGACTGCACTTTCACACACTTCTTGACCGAAGGAGCTGTTTTGACTCCTCTTTCTTCAATCCTGTACATGCCATTTCTGTAACATGGGTGGGGAAATTCAGACAGGAAGCCTAAAGCATCCCACCTTTCTATTGCTCAGACTGAGTTGACACTTCTAGCTGATGCCACACAAACATTGAGGTAAATGGGACAGGGGAAGTCCTACAAGAATAATAGGAATGATTATTGGGGTGATTCAGATACGGTACAGAATGACTTGTCGGGGGGGGGCAACATCCGTTCCCACTTCACCTTGATAGTATCACCAGCTGGTAAGTGTGGGAACTAAATCTCATATGCATGAACAGCTAAGGATGAGACTTTGATCCAAGGTGCACAGTTGACAGTCCCTTAATTAAACTAGCCCACTGTAAACAGGGATCAGAGCTATGCGTCTCTGTCAGGCTGCTGCCTCTGGTGAAATCTCCAGTGGATTTAGACCCTTTGTTTATTTATTTATTTTTGACATTTTTACCCCGCCCTCCCCGCGAATGGGCTCAGGACGGCTTTTCCTCTCCCTTTTATCTATTCCCCATCTGCACTGTCTTGAGGGTCTTCCTGATAATGTCAGAAGCTATGCATGTCTGCCTGCCTTTTCTGCCGTCTTGTGAGGATGGCTCTTCTTCAGATAGGACAGGAGTTGTTCTGACCACCTCTGAGGCTGCTCCTATCCCCTGCCTGCCCAGAAGCTGCTCCAAGATTGCACAGATCACTTGTGGTAGTGGTGCTGGCTCTCTAAAAGGCAGCTTCACCTCATTGGTCGCCTTCTTCTCTGCCCCACAGCAGCCACTCATTGGGTTCATGGATCTCCTAATACCCAGACACCTTCTCCCTGAGTGAGATGGTACAGTCCAGCAACAGGTATATATCCCATGACAGTTTGGATCACATAGTTCATTACGTGGTGATGTTTGACAAGAAAAATATCCCCACGTGTTGCCTCTTCTTGATATTCTTGTACTCCTATACATAAGTTCCCTTGTGGTTAGATTTATATTTAACCATGATATGAGCAATTATCAAAACCTTTCATTCAGATTATTGAAGTCATGTTTAGATAGAACAATTAAAGAGTGTTGTGGCACTTAGAAGACCCAAAAAAGTGCACAAAATTTTATAAGCCAGACTCCATCACATGGAATTAAATAAACAGGAGATCTGATCACAAACTTGTCTCCAGCTCAATTGTAAGCACTAGAGATGCTGCTTTTGAATGTGACTAGTTTTATTCCTCTCTGCCTCTTCTCCCAAACCAGAGGAGCCCCCCCCCCAGTATTCTGCAAATTGCTTCTTTTGGCTTGTCCTCTCCTTTTCCTTGTCTGCCAAGGATTATTTTGTTTCCACTCAAAGGTTATGAAGGCATAACAATAGCCCTTTTCAGACACTGGTTTTGGCATTCCATCTACATGTGACAGGAGCATGAGCTCAGTAGGATCCTCCCAATACACGGGGTCATCATTTTGAGTGCACTGCTTGGCTCAAGACCTCAGGAAGCTTATTGTTAAAAAAGGTAAAAGTTAAAAGCTTGGATAAATAAAAAGGATACAGCTTGGCACCTAAAGGCAAGTAAGGTAGGCAAGTGTGGGGGGGGAGGCATTCCAAAACTGAGGCATTATCACCCAGATTCCTGTCACTGGTTACCATCTGCCTACCTTTGCAGGTGGGATCACTGAGAGCAAGGCTTAAGAACAATATGGGCAGGAGGAGGAGGCAGCAGTCCTTCAGTTACTGCCAGCCCAAAGCTGTTTAGGCATCATAGTGAAGTACCAGCACATTTAACTGTGTCTGGAAACGGTTGGGCAGCTAAGGTAGATCTTTCAGCACACAGGTGATATGTGAATCCACCCCCTGATAATAACCTGGCTGCTGCATTCTGTACTACATGAAGTGTCCAAACAATTTTCAAAGGCAGCCCCACATAGAGTACATTATAGTAATCTAAACTGAATGTGATGACAGCATGGATCACTCTAGCCAAATCACGTGGTGTTTTGGTTTTTTTAGGACAGACTGTAACTGTTGTATCAGCCAAAGCTGCCAGAAGTTGTTACATGCCATGTTGCCACGAAATAGTGGCCACCTGTATCAGGAGATTCAGGTGCGGTGCATGCTCTGGTGAAGTGCCAAAACATAATGCCTAAAAAGGGCTGAATGGGCACAGATGAAGTCAGTAAACAAAATGAAATGTAGACTTCCGGTCGACGGAACAGCGATGGCGGATGCTCTCCTCACAACAGAGGAGGGCGAATCGCACACCAGCAGCCTGGAGGGGTGCCACCTCAAGTGACACCCCCATGGAGCCTTTGCGATAGGCTCCAGGCCAGGGGGCTTTTGAGGGGTAGCCCCTTCGATGGCACAATGCCGGAGAATTGAGGCTCCCCTCTGCCCCGATGGTCCAGTCGCTGAGTAGCCTTTGGGCATAAGCTGGACTGACCGGGACAAGCGCTGGAGATCGAGAGGAATGGCGTAAAACCAGCATGGTCAGATAAACTGGCCAACAATGAACGTGAGTTCTGGATAAAAATGGAGTAGTTTAAAAAGCGACAACCCCCCCCCCCCGCTATTGGAAACAGAGATTGCAAAGAGGGGCGCCTCTTTTGCGAATGAGCGGTTAAGACACGAAGGAGGAGAGGGGAGGAAGTAAACTGAAAGTGTTTTGAGAGACTTATCTGAATTGCGAAGTCGTTTGGCGAGTTTTCCAAGTTGTGGGGAAGCGGCAGAAACTATAAACAAAACGGGAAAGATGGTGGCCCAGCAGAGAAAGTTTAAAACAAAGCCGGGCAGGCAGAGTCCGAGACCAGAAGAGGGAGCAGATGTCCTCAATCTCCTGGCGGATATGCTCAAGCTGGTGATGGAACAACTCGATGGTATTAACCAGCAATTGACTGTGATGAATAAAAACTTCGTGGCACAGCAGCTCAAGCTGAACCAGACGGAGAAAAATGTGGAGCAGACAAATGAGAAAATTAAAGAGATTGACACCACAAGTAAGAAGTTGAAGAAAAGGATGTGAGAGGTTGAAATGAAGCAGAATTGCCAAGAGAATCGAGTCTTGCAGCTTCAGATGGAAAAGGCTAACATGATTCTCAGGTTTCAGGGGGTTCCTTTAACGGATCGGGAAGACTTGAAGAGGGTGCTCAGTGAGATCATCGCTCCAGTAGTAGGCTTAACAGCGGATGAGCTGGTAAACGAAATGGAGACAGCCTATAGGGCTTACTCCAATTATATTTTAAAAAATAGCCTACCTGGAGAAATAGTGGTCAAGTTTTCAAGAAGACAAACCAGAGATGCCATTTTGAAAGCAACATCAGCAACTCCACTGAAAATGGGAAATGTAACCATTAAAACTTTAAAGGACATTCCATTTGAAATTAGACAAAAGAGGAAAAATTACAAGGAACTAATTTCTTTTCCTCAAACTAATGGAATATCATACAGATGGGCGGTTCCGGAAGGTGTCATCTTTAAGATCAATGATAGAAGGGAGAAGATAGACTCCACCTTTAAAGCTAAAGGATTTTTGAAACGTCAGCTGGGGACAGATGATGAGTCTAAAGAGGGAGAATCGAAGTCGAGTGACTCTGCTACCTCGGGAACAGAAGAGGATTCTACGGCAGAAAAGGGTGCAGGATCTGCCAGAGTGGTATATGATTTTAGAGACAGAAAGCTGAAGTAAAGGCAGGAGGACTTGGAAAATAGCCTTTTGAAGCAACGAATAAGAAGATGATCAGAGACTTCTCTCATAACAACTAACTAAATAACATACAAGAAGCGAATTGTTATAAGCAAGAACTCAACAAGTATATTGTGATAATAAAACTAATGGCACTAACATATTTACTAACAGTGAAAAGATCTCCTTCTCTTGGGGTTTTAGTCTAGTGTGGTTTGCTTTTCTGTATCCCTAGTTGTAGTTCCTCCCCTATATTTCTTTGTAGTTTGTAGTATATGCAAAATAAAAAATATCCCTACGGGGATTTAAAAGAAAAAAAGAAAAGTACACAGACGGAGAGTGATTTCAACAAGCGTACTTTATTCAATCAGGAACAAGACGACTTTGGCCGGCTTGCAGGCCGGCTTATATTCCCCAAGAAACCGCCACCCAAAACACACACCCACTTCCCAATAGGTTATTTACAGTGGCCGAGAGTCCCATAGGCTCTCGGCCGGGAACCTAGCCCCCTGATTGGAGCGGGCTAGGATCCGCATAGTCCATTGTCTCTTTGAGCGAAGCTCAACATTTGTGCCTGATCGCGTGGAGCCCAAGCCGGCAACACAGTCTGAACTGGATACATTACACAAAACAAAGAGTAATTGAGATTGTTATTTCAGGAAATTAGTAACTAAGGAATCTATTGAAGTTCTGGTGATTGGGAGGAAACACTCTCATTACATTGAAAAGAAGTTACTCCTGAGTAAACATAGTTGGCTCTTGACTGCTGTGTTCGGATTGAAACAGAGATATATTGCTACACTCAGAGCCATGCAAGTAGGAATCTCATTTTCAGTTCTGTTTCCAACTGATTGTGGAACAATAATCATTCAGTACCACCAAAGACTTATTGAACAGGTAGTCCCCTTCTCTGACTGGATTGCTTAGCCTTTTGCCTGGTTCTTGTTTTCATCTGTGTTGTGCAAAGTAATAGAAGACCCCTATCCTTGGAATGGGGAAGCTGCGGTGGCTCAAGTGGTTAAGACGCTGAACCATAGACCATAAGGCCGGTAGTTCAGCAGTTCGAGACCCGAGTGCCGCATGATGGAGTGAGCTCCCGTCTCTGGTCCCAGCTCCTTTCAACCTAACAGTTTGAAAGCAAGAAACTGCAAGTAGATAAATAGGTACTGCTTTGGTGGGAACGTAACAGCGTTCCATGTGCCTCGGTGTCTATTCATGCCAGCCACATGACCACGGAAATGTCTTTGGACAGCACTGGCACTTCGGCTTGGAAACGGAGATGAGCACCGCAACCCTAGAGTCAGATTCGACTGGCTTTCAAGGAAGGGAAACCTTTACCTAAATAGGTACCGCTTGGGTGAAAAGGTAACAACATTCCGTGCACCTCAGCATTTAGCCATGCCGGCTACATGACCACGGAGAAGTCTTCGGACAGTGCTGGCTCTTTGGCTTGGAAACAGAGATGAGCACCACCCCCTAGAGTCGGATTCGACTGGCTTTAGAGCACGGGAAACCTTTACCCTTGAAATGCAGGACCCCTAGCCTCACTCCACACAATAGCTTTCCAAAGCACTGCCATCCCCCTTCCATTTGTACCCTTGGGTTTGCCTGTGTTTATATACAAATGTCTGCTAACTGTTGAGAATGTTTTATGCATCTGACAGTGTGGATGCTGGCTTTCAAAACCGTATGCCATGATAAATGAGTTAGTCTTTAATGCACCACAAAAATCTTTCTTCTTTTGAGTGCAACAGACTAAAACAGCTACCTCTGTGGAATTCATGAGAAAGCTTATAATGTTGATACAAAGTGACTCTTATGAAGATCAGTAGGAAGATTCTATGTTCAGATGTTTTATGGAGTCCCGAGTCATAATCACAGTCCTCAAGCTGCTCACGCTGGACTAATGCCATTGAAATCAATAGAACTAATTCATAGGTTCTGATTTGGAAACTACTGTCAGGATTAAAATGCTGGAAGAAAACTCAGTAACAGCTGGGATGCTAATTCTATCAGTCCCCTTGAAAATCCCAGATGATAACAGTGGCAGAATGCTTTGCTGATATTTCCTGTCTAAAATTCAAAATTTGGTCTTAATGGGGAGAACCACTATGGTTTAACACAGAATCGTGCTGCAGTACCAAAGCTGGCATGAGCAGCTTTTGACCTTATGGTATTTATTACTCAGGAGCAATTTGTGAATAATTAATTTCATCTGCTTCAGTTGGCTTTCAAAATTTGGCAAGAATCATGTCTTTTATCAGCTGTGAATGGAGTGGAAATTTCACTCATGATTTCAGTTTCCAGTCACATTTGTGACTGGTATGTAACATTGCATCTAAGACTGAATTCCAAGTCAGTAACATTCTTATTAAGAAGAATGCTTCCAGATGAAATATTTAAAAGTTGCTTTTAAAAAACAACAACTTCTAAGCTAAAATAAATTATATCTTGGAATTAGATGTCAGATATACTTGAATTATTCTCTTCCCTTATTCCTTCTGCACTACCACTTCATGGGAAGCTAGCTTTACCTGTTCAATACCATTTAAACTCATTTAATCTAGAGGCTGATAAGATTACCTAGGGGGAAAGCTCTATTTTCTGAACATGGCAAAAATTAGAGCTATTTCCATTGTGAAGGAGAGTTGTAGAAAAGCAGCCTTGTCAAAATGCATTATGCTGTAAACATATTATCCTAAATAAGATTGGGCATGCCAATTTATTGCCAGTTTGTGAAACAAACAAACAAAAATTAGCTGAATGGACTTCTGAGGTTTTAGGAACCACTGCAATGGTTTCTAATGCATCCTATTACTGCCCTTTTCAGGGGAAATTTATACAATCAAATTTGTATAAAAGAAAGACATACACAGAAATGCAGAATGAATTTTAGCTAGTTACATTTCCCATGGCTGTAGCTCAAGTTCACCCCACTTGGGAATCAAGGGACATTTGTAAGATTAAGTACTCATGAGAGAAACTAGAGGGAAACATCAGATCAGGCCAGGATCCATGTGATTTATTGCTGCCATGACCAGAAGCATTAGGTCTCATCTGGAACATGCAGATAATTAACAACGCATCTATATAGACAAAGCGCCACTTCAATTTGCCAGGCAAGGAGTCATACTGCAAATGTTCTCCACACAATAAAAAAGCTCCCTGCATGTAGTAAAGCCCTTCTCCCTGATGTGCTAGTTCACTACATGCAGGGAGTTTTTAACATAGGGAAGCATTTTAAAATATGACTTTTTGCCTGTAGTCTGTACAGTCATGGATTTTAGCTCTCCCCTCTGTATAATGTGTGGATCTAAGTCTGTAAGTGTCACAGGTCTAGATTTCTACTTTCATTTGAAAATCCCTTGTAGCTATTTAGTCTACATTTCAGTGAAGCTCAGGTAAAGGTAAAGGTAAAGGTTCCTTTTTGATCAACACTGCTTTTAACCTAAGGAACATTTGGAACTCTTGGCTGTACAACCTTAGCTGAATATACAGTTGACCAGAGAGAAGTACCACTGGACATGTGATTTCACTGGAGGCTTCATTTGTATTTCTGTATTTCTTTTCCTTGCCCAGTGGTTAAACTTTGGAACAATTGATCTCTGGTCTTTATTCCATATTTTGTATATGTAGAATTGTATGTATTTTTACACATCAGCCTATATGTTCTGTATGTATTAGACCTCTGAAGAAGGCCTGTAAAGGCCGAAACGCGTTAGGTCTATCTTATTAGGTCTATCTTATTAGCCCTTGTATGTTTTTATAGTTTTATATGAGGTATGAATGGGCCCTTGTTTGTTATTTTAATTTATGTTGAATAAACACACATATATATTTTTGTATATTTTATGATTAGATTTTTAGAGTTGGCCCTTTTCTATTCCTGACTAACCTTTTTAGGTTCTGAATCCCTTGCTCGAAAGCCAGTCGAATCCGACTCTAGGGTTGCGGTGCTCATCTCCGTTTCAAAGCCGAAGAGCCAGCGCTGTCTGAAGACGTTTCCGTGGTCATGTGGCCGGCATGACTAAACACCAAGGCGCACGGAACGCTGTTACCTTCCCACTGAAGTGGTACCTATTTATTTACTTGCAATTTCTTGCTTTCGAACTGCTAGGTTGGCAGGAGCTGGGACTAGAGATGGGAGCTCACTCCATCATGCGGCACCCGGGTCTCGAACTGCTGAACTACTGACCTTCCACAGCCTGCAGTTCAGCGTCTTAACCACTTGAGCCACCACAGCAACTCATTAAGCTCAGGTAGCTTAATGCATTTCTGGCACAGAGGGCACAGAAAATCCTTAGGTATTGTTGTTCATATGCAATCACTTCCTTGATGCATGTCTGGTTATTTCACAGCATATATATGATCTAGTATATCATTAATGGCCACAGTTTCCCAGGAAAATAAGAAGCTGTTGTTAATAGATTGACAGAGAGACAGATATGACTATAGATGTAGACACAGTATGCACACACCATTTACATGCATTTGCCTGCATAAAGGTACCACATGAGTAACTAATTACATATGAAACAGTTATTTTAAAAATTATTTATTCAATTTATATTGATAACACATAGGATTCTGAGGCAGTTTTCCATTCAGGCATTGGCTAGATCCAACCCCACTTTGCTTCAGAAACGCTGCTACATCAACTTCATTCGGTTAGGCTGGTGAGCACAGGCACTCCCACAGATACCTGCGGAATAGTCAGCAAGCATGGAGTTTCCAAGGGCAGCAAACAAAAGGGAGGTGATGGCTGTGGAATAACATGCTGCACAATGGAAGTGAACAGTACACATTTCAGAAATGTGAGTGCAGAGATGTCTAAATCACGAAGGGCAATGTTGCAAGAACTGGCAGCCTATGAAAGAGCAAGACAATTTTGCAATCATACCACTTGTCTGCAGGTGATTCACACCTAGTTTATAAAAGAAGATTCTAGCTATTAAGCCTGGTCCAAACCATTGTAGAAAAGCAGATTTCTACCACAGATGTTGCAAAAAGAAAAGTGAAATCAGGTAAAAAAGAGCTTGAAATGAATTGAAAAGAATAGCAGAACTCTCTCTCTCCATCTCTCCCCCCCCCCATGTGTGTGTTTGTGTATAAAGTGCTATAAAGCTGCAGCTGACTGATGGTGACTCCACAGGGTTTTCAAGGCAAGAAAAGTTCAAAGGTTGTTTGCTATTGTCTGGCTCTTAGCAACCCTGGACTTCCTTGGTGGTCTCAATCCAAGTACTAACCAGGTTAGATCCTACTTAGGTTCCAAGATCAGATGAGACCAGGCTTGCCTGGGCCATCCAGGTCAGGAGTGGCAGAACTAGGTCCCTTTTATCAAAGAGAAACTCCAGTTAGGCTTGCATTTCACCCAAGCACGTACACAAAGACTATAGATATGCAATTATCATATATTTACATTTCCTAGTACATCCTTAAGGAATAACAGTGTGGATGCCATTTTCAGAATGAATTACCATGCAGATAGTAGATAACACTAATTGAATATTCAACTACTGTAAGAGAATGTTCCTAACTATAGGGATCCTCTGGTCTTACACAAAAAAAAATACCAGTAGTGGAGCAGGCTGCTCCCACTTTTCTCCAAGGCATGGGAAAATATTAACACAGGAGTCTAATTCACTGGAGGAAGATCTGGTCTAAGAGAAAACAGTGTAGATTGTTGCTTCTTGGCTTCTGCTCATCATTGTAGTTAGATGTGCAGTGAACTTAAATGGTGACTGCCAGCTAATTTCTTTGGAGCATAACTGTCAGTCTAAAAAGGAAGTCTGTTAGGTATCCAAAACAACCCAGCTGTCAATGGCTGTAATCAGATGGGCCTGCAAGACGGAGCTCTTCCACCAGGCATTCAACTAAGGAACCGCACCTAATAAACTTAAGACCCTGTGCCCTAATACCACCACTGACAGCCTGTGCCCCACCAACATGAACTGGACTGAGATGTCAGTCCTAACGCCAAATGCTGCTTGCACTCTCTATTGTAATCAATTGCTACTAATGCCTCACCAAGAGATAGAGGAACTAGAGATCAAATTGCCAACATTTACTGGATTATAGAGAAAGCAAAGGAGTACCAGAAAAGCATCTACTTCTGCTTCATTGACTATGCTAAAGCCTTTGATTGTGTGGATCACAACAATCTATGGCAAGTCCTTAAAGAGATGGGAGTACCAGACCACCTCACATGTCTCTTGAGAAACCTGTATAAGGGTCAAGAAATGACAGTTAGAACCAGATATGGAACAACTGATTGGTTTAGCATAGGAAAAGGAGTACGACAAGGATGTATATTGTCACCAATGCGCCCTCTAAGATGTGGAGTCTTCTGAACAAAAATTCTACTTTGTGAGCTACTGGCATTAAAGTTGTGAGCAAGCCATTTGGATACTGCATAAGTTAGTTTGCTCTGGAGCCATCATTCTTGAGCTAAGACAAAAATCTGTGAGCTGGAGGCTAAAGAATTAAAGAGGCTAGCTCACACTAACTCAGCTTAGAGGGAACACTGTCACCTTGCTTATTTAATTTATACACAGCAGTGACAGAATTCACGTTCCTGGAATCCAAGATCACTGCAGACAGTGACTGCAGCCATGAAATTAAAAGACGCCTGCTCCTTGGGAGGAGAGCTATGGCAAACCTAGACAGCATAATAAAAAGTAGAGAGAACACCCTGCTGACAAAAGCCTGTATGGTCAAAGCAATGGTATTCCCAGTAGTCCTGTATGGCTGTGAGAGTTGGACTATAAGGAAGGCTGAGCACTGAAGAATAGATTCTTTTGAATTACGATGCTGGAGAAAACTCTTGAGAGTCCCTTGGACTGCAAGGAGATTGAATCAGTCAATCCTAAAAGAAATCAACCTGACTGTTCCCTGGGCCAGATACAGAAGCTGAAGCTCAAATACTTTGGCCACCAAATGAGAAGAGAGCACTCACTGGAGAAGACCCTTATGCTAGGCAAGATGGAAGGTAAAAGAAGAAGGGGACGGCAAAGGAGGAGATGGTTAGACAGTGGGGAATTTCAGACAGCCCATATATTCCGGTACAGGAACGGTTCCCTAAAGGTTTCTGGTCTGACATTTCAGACAGAACCATTTTAGTAACAGTTTCTTACCGGAATATATTTTCGCTTTTAGACACAAACGCTTTTGTCCTGTTCAGGAAATGTGGCTGAAGCGTTTTACCTGTAAACTGCTTCCAAGTGGTCTTCAATTTCTTGTACCATTTCTGAAGTGTGATTTCCCACCCTTTTTCACCCACGTGTGCAATCTCTGCCTTTTTTTTAACATTAGTTTTAAAGTGCTATAGCGCTATAATGCAACACCAAAACAGCACTATAGCAACCCCATTGGAATGCCTGGACTCCACTGGGATACATGAGATGGCTACATTTGCCACCTGGAAACAAGTACCCCATTGGATACAACCTTCAAGCGGGAGATCAGGGCATCAGTGATTGGTGAGGTAGATGTTGCTAACCCATGCCCAAAGATGAGTCAGGGGAAGGTAATGGGTTGCAACAAGATAGTTATGGAGATCATGACTAATAGATCAGTAGCCTCTCACACAGTCACACAAAACCACTATAACCAGACAACCCTACCACTCACCAACTTCAACCCACAAAGATAAGGGGCTTGCCTCCCTGCCCTTTATACCTGACCAAGCTCTGTGCCAGTCACTTCCCAGCCAATTGCCTCTTGGCATGGATGGGTGCAAATCAGGCTGGGTTAGCAACATCTTTCTCACCAATCAATGATGCCCTGATCTCCCGATTGAAGTCTGTATCCAATAAGGTACTTGTTTCAAGGTGGCAGATGTAGCCATCTCATATATCTCAGTGGAGTCCGACATTCCAATGGGGTTGCTATAGTGCTGTTTTTTGTGTTGCGTTATAGCACTATAGTGCTCTAAAACGAACGTTTTTTTAAAAAGACAGCAAATCGCCTGAACGGGTGAAAAAGGGTGGGAAAAAGTGGTGCAGTCTGAAATGCCAAACCGCTTCAGAGACAGCTCTTTACTGGTAGAGGAAAGGCTTGTGTAAAATGGCAGCCCTGTACCCGTTTACTCCAAGACGGATCAATAATGGCTTAAAATAGGCTTTAAAAGGGTAATGTGAAATTCCTCAGTGTTATCAATGCAACAAACATGAAATTAAGCAAACTCTGGAGCACAGTGGAAGACAGGACGGCCTGGCGTGATGTGGTCCATGGGGTTGCAAAGAGTCGGACTCACCTATGTGACTGAACAACAATGCCACTGTTATACCATTATACAAATTGCCTACTAGCCCTTTATGATGGGTTTTATATTCATATTTATATTTGTTCTGTTTTATCTGTTTTAAAAATTTTATGTAAGCCACCCTGAGCCTGCTTCAGCGGGGAGGGTGAGGTATCAATCAATCAATCAATCAAATAAATAAATATTAGCTCTGATGTCATTACTTTTCCCTACTGGATTTTACAGGTACATCTGACACCCACATCAGTATAGTGTTCCTCACTTGTAGGCCACTGATCTTCACCCCTGACTTTGCCATCACCTGAGAAAGTCCGGTGGCAACTGATCCAAGTAGTCTCACTGTGCATTTCTGGATGCCTGATCACTGTGCTGCGGTTAATCGTCAATGTGCATGCACATTCAGAGGAGAAATGAACAACTGTGGTCATCTGCTTATGCACATGCACAAACAGTGGAAAAAATTAAAATGGTACACACACTGTAGTTACAGCATGGGAAGTGTGAACACTCATCCACATAGTGATTGTGTGCTGAGGCAGGTGATGGGTGCAATGCGTGGATGACATTCTCCAGTATAAATACCTTTGGTTTGGATATAAGCACACTCAATGCTTGTAAAAGACGACGTCTGATTGGGGCCCAGGTTTACCAGCATGTTTTGAGTGCTGGTTGGCACACTCAGAAAAGCAGAAATTATTTTACATCTACTTAAAATGTTGGTCCATTTGTGTTATACCAAGAAATAGGACCAAGGAAAGTTATGTGTCAATGAAGGTCTGGGGCTATGCAGACAGATGAATAAACTCAGTTCTCAGTGGATATGACTGAGTTCTGTGAAATAAAGTATAACTGCAATCTACAACATGGTTGAGATGAGCTCATCTGACCCTCATGCCAGACACTAGCTTGGAGGAGCAGGAGGCAACTTTAGTCCCCATCACTGTGGTGTCCCTAAATGCAGCCTTCTCCTTTCTCCTGCATGAAGAGCTGCTACCCACTAATTTGGGGATAAAGCAGAAGTAAGCATGAGCTCTGTCATCATCTGACAGAGAAGTTTCTGGCCTTCACTGACAGGCACTCATGGGGAGATTGGGTGTCCCTGAATACAGCATAATACAAAATGATGGGTGTTTCACTAATATTCCCTGGCCTTGAGCACACTGCAATTATTGTTGTTGTTGTTATTATTACTACAGCACTATGCAAATATACTTTTAATATTTGTTTTGTACTGTGCTCAGGTGTTCTGAGTAATAATAATAATAACAATGACACTGACAGATCTGTAAACTCACCTGCTTTCAGCTCCTTATACTTTGGGGCCACCTGTGCTGTCTGGCCTTTCAGCAAGGAAGATGTGTTGGAAGAGACGGCCTAGTCGCTGTCCTCAAGCCTGAAAAAGAAGGGGGGGGGGGGGGGGGGAGGAAGTGTCAGAGGATAGCTCCCAGGTTAAGACAGAGAGAGTCATCCCCTTCAAGGAGATAACCCACACACATAGAATGATGTCGTGGCCCCCCAATGTCCAAGCATGCTGAGTTACTCACTCCAATATTTCAGAGTAATACATAGAGTAAAACTTTGTAGATAAAATTTAGGCAACATTTCTCTGTTCTAATCCATTTAGGATACAGAGTTATAGCTCTGCAATGAGAGGGACAGGGTGATACATTAACTTCCATGGTTTTTGCTTTCTTTTTACCATTAATGCTACAGCAATTAATTAATGTGGTTTCCTTTCCACAGGGAGAAAAGGATTCAGTAAAGCTTTTAAAAAGAAAGAAAAACACAAGTAAACAACATAGCACTGTAATGATAAACAAGTCCAGGAATGTTGGAGGTGAAAGATAGCAGCAAGGAGTTAAAGGCAATTTAAAGGAGATCTTTTAGCACTCTGTTAATGGGATTTTGAGAGGGAACCCTGAAGGCTGGAAATTGGCCAGTTTAATGTCATAATTAAGGGATGTCTAGAAGGGGTCTCCAGAAGATTATGGACTAGTTAGTTTAACTTTAATTTCACAGAAAGGCTTGGGCACTATTTTTAGATATCAGTTGGGAACACTAAAGCAAGAAGCATTGCTTGATTAAGACTGGGCAGCCCAGTTGTGAGGAGGGCACGGTCATGTTTCACTAACAGACCTAATAAAAGATGTCATTTAGAGATATTAAAGCAGAGGGGTACAAAGGGATGCAGCCAGCATTCTAATTAAATTTTCAGGGAACCTAAGAGGAAGTTTCATTATATTGTGAAGGTCTCTAAAAGGGCTTTCAGAGACATGGAAGAAATGTTTCTTTTGCTGAGCACTATATATTAACATTCCACTACAGCAACAAAATGTCTCAACACTGGAAGATTTGTTTTAAGCCTGGGAAATTATAGTCAAGTTAGAGTCAGACAATCATTTCTAAGATAGTAGAGGAATTGTTCCCTGTGGTGTACAAACTCATTTCTTTGGTCCAACCGTTGTTAGCAGTCAACCAGGTATTGCTGGTCTTAATACGTGACAAAAAAAATACCGGACCTGTGAACAGACATGACAGTAGGATGAATGTGCATGCCACAGGCAACAAACCTCTGTTTTGTACGACCGTCAGCTCTCTGAAAAACTAGTCTCTCTCCAGTTTATCTGAATGTAAGGTATGCAGTCTCTGGTAAAGGTCATT
Organism: Gekko japonicus; assembly: GCF_001447785.1. NCBI lineage: Eukaryota > Metazoa > Chordata > Lepidosauria > Squamata > Gekkonidae > Gekko > Gekko japonicus. The sequence goes on along the minus strand of NW_015177079.1, from coordinate 25,608 downwards.
GTAGAGGACAGAAGATCTGCTACAAATCAAAGTAAATTCTTTCAGTTTGTTTTCTCTCATGTATGACTCTTCAGAATCATCACTGACAAGGACTATGGGAAGCTGGTAGTTTCAGGACCTTAAAACTTGTACAGGAGAGGGGGTTTTTTTGAATGGGGAAGATATTTTTTTTTCATTTTGGTAAATGATTTCAAAAGAACATGTGACACTGTGACTAAGTCAGTTAATAAAAAGCATTGGAATATGTGTGTTGCCAGATCAATCACAACAAAAAGTAGTTTCGAGAACTGCTCCTGGGAGAATAGCTGTGAGAGAACTTGTGACTGATCCAAAGTCACACCAGCAGCTGCATGTGGAGGAGTGTCTCTGAATTTCAGAAAGGATAGAGCATAGTGTGGTGGACACATTCCTACACTGCTGATGTAAATAGATTACCTCCGAACTGCAAGGAACACTTGCAGATTGCATCCTGTCTTATACTCTTCAGTTCTTGCTAAGAGCTCTGTAAGACTGTAGAACTCACAACACTATAGTTTAATGTATTTATCCTGCAAATCACTTAGAAAGTATTTATAGCTAAAGTAATGAACTTCAGTCTCTGCCAATGAACATGCATACTTCTAGGTAATGAGTTTCTGTATGTTCTTTCATTTTGGTAAACAGATTGGGAAATAGCTTTCCATGGGAAGCTAGCTGCCCGTTCACACTTACTCCCAAAAAAGGGGGGGGGAGTCAGCAATAAATAAACATGCCTTCGATTCCACCCTTTGGAGCAGGTGAGAGAAGTTCCCAGTGCCTCGTTCCCTGCCTCCTCCCAGCCAATTAGTTTTATGTGTGGGCTTAGCTATTTCTTCCACTGCACTGAAATGCCAATAGGATGGGATGGCAACATTTTGTTGTGGGTCCCCTATTGTATTGTTATATTGTTCAATAACATTAAAAAAAACACACACACACACACAAACACATAGTGCAGTCTCCCAGACCAAATCCCGCCTTTGCTAGCTTGCAAGCTAGAGTGCTTTTTCTGGGAATCCTTATCTGTCCCTGCAGTACTTTAAAGTCCTAGGCACCTGGCTCTGACAAGGTGGGTTGGGGGGAATGCCAATAGGATGGGATGGCAACATTTTGTTGTGGGTCCCCTACTGTATTGTTATATTGTCCAATAAAATTAAAACACACACACACAGTGCAGTCTCCCAGACCAAATCCCACCTTTGCTAGCTTGCAGGCTAGAGTGCATTTTCTGGGAAGTCCTTATCTGTCCCTGCAGTACTTTAAAGTCCTAGGCACCTGGCTCTGACAAGATGGGTTGGGGGGGGGAACTAATCCCCATCAAGTGATCCGGTCACATGATGACAATGTCAGGGGAGACGAGGCCACCTCAGGTCCATGGGCAAGCCAAAGGGCGTATCCCCCCGACACACACGGGGCACTTGCTTACTTTCGCCTCCCAGCTCGGGCTCCTCCGCGTCATAGCCCTGCATGGACTCATAGGCAGTGGCGGCGGCCAGCTGGAGACACCCCCCCCCCACAGCACCAGCGTCGCAGCTGCCAGTCAGCAGCCCAAACCGGCCAGTGCATTGTGCGGAGAGCAAGTGGGGTGCCGCGTAGGGTGGGTGGGCGCCAAGCAGGAGGAGGGCCCAACGCGGAGTCCTTGCAGCCAAAGGGGGTGGAGCAGGGTGCCCGCAGCAACTGGCATGAGTGAGTGACTCTTTTGGCGAGGAGCGGAGGGCAGTGAGGGGTGGCAAGCCAGTGGGGTGCGGGCGCCCTTCTCAGCTCACGCCCATAGGCGAGTGCCTAACCTTACCTCTATGGAAGCTCCGGCCCTGGTAGTAAGGGAATGTCTGACAAAGTAGGTGCCTCAGAGCTGGGATTACAATTTGTGGAGATCTGCTAAACTCACTTCACAAATCACATTAGATATGGCTATGCATTATATCTTCCTCTGTGTCCAGGAGAGTCCAGGTGCTCACTGTTACCACACAAGCCTCTAAAGATTCCATAAATTTTGTGATAAACTGAAGTTTTATTAACCACTTACAGCTGAATTGTAAATAATTAAACTTACCTTCAAATTGAATTTAATTAGTGCAAACATTGTAAGTCCCACACCCCATTAGACTCCAGCTTTTGGGCAGAACTACCCTGACTCAAATGCTGGATCAGTACTATCTAAGGATGGGTAAGATATGGTGGCTGGTGGTTTGTGGTTCATTTGATTACACAAACCATGAGCTTTCATGAACTTTTCCCGCTTTCCAAACCAGTTAGTGGTTCATTTGGTTTCTAAGCTTGGGAGGTGGTTGAACATCCCCCTTGCAAGTTGGAGACACCACACTCACAGAAACTCTTCAGCAGGCTCTCCTCCACCCGCCATCCAAGTTTGGTAGAGATTGGATTTGGGATGTCTGAGTTATAGCCCCCCAAAACAGGTGCCCCCAGGAAAGCTCAGCTCTAGCCTCCCTTTAAATTAGTCACACAGCATGCAATTCTTCCTAACTCCTCTCTCTTCCTGCTGCAAAATGAAAGCAGCTGAGTCAGGATGTGGTGTTTGTGTGTGTGCGTGTGTGTATATATATACACACACACATACAATCTGCTCCCATTGAGCAGAATGGGAGCTCCGTGGTTGGCTCCCAGAGCTGCCAATCAAGCTATAGACAACTGCTATGGGTGTTTCTAGGGCTCTCCACAAGTCCACCCCCAGCGTTGCTACTAGGAATTAATTGAATTGGTGCCAGGCTGTCTGGAGAACAAACCACTCTAACGAACCAAATGAACCTCCACAGAAAAAAAGGCAGTTCATTTTTTATTTAGGGACAATGCAACCAAATGAACTGCTTCGAAACAAACCATGAACCGGCATGGTTTGTGTTTGAACTGCAGTTCATTTCTTGGTTCATGCCCATCCCTAGTACCATCACCACATCTTCCATTTCCTTGCTGGTATACCAAGAATGTGCCAAAAGATATTGTACAACTCCACCATTCCTGGACAAAGGTCAGCATGCAGGATCAGAGGATGATATTCAGTACTAGCCAAATACAATCTATTTACAGTGTATACTTGTTTTTTTCTTTAAATTCACATTGAGTAATTCTCATGTTACAATCAGCACATGTACAGCTGAACATGTGATTGCAACCACACATTTATTGAGGTACTGGCGCCTAATTTCATTGAAAAAGGTAACACACATTGGCTTTTTCTTAACAACAGATGTACACATAGGATATACACGTGGTCACTGCAACTTGTGAACAGGGTTACAGAGAGAGTTCCCTCTGCAGGCACCTGGACAGATAAGCTGTGTCTAGTTTAGGCAGCTCATATTATTATTGTTGTTGTTGTTGTTATATTGTATATATATGCTTTTGCAGGGCTCTGGGCGATGTACAAGCCCAAATAAAAAAAGATAAAATCAGTTGAAATGTTAGTAGAACATTAAAGACAATCAGATGGCAAATAATCAATCCCCGTTCCAATTCCCATGGCTAGCTACTTCATTGACAGGGGGGGAAAGGGCAAAATAGATGAAAACAACAGAGAACAAGAAGGGTACCAGCCAAGATGGAACCATTGCTGTCCTCAACCAAAAAGCATGGTGGAACATCTCTGCCTTGCAGGCCCTGCGGAATTGCATCAGATCCCGCAAGGTCCTGATTGAATTTGGCAGAGAGTTCCACGGGTTGGGGCCAGGGCCAAAAGGTCATGGCCCTGGTCAAGGACAGCCAGATGTCTTTAGGGCTGGGGATCACCAGCAGATTGCTGTCTAAAGAGTGAATATTGCATAGATTACCATGGCCAGATCAGGGCATGACAGGAAAGGGGCCAGTTGCCAAGCTTGGTGTAGGTGAAAAAACACTAGCTTGGCAGTCTGAGCAACCTGGACCTCCATACTTAAGAAGGAATACAAAATCACTCCCAAGCCCCTGATGGATTATGCCGGTGTCAATGGCTTCTCCATCAAGAGCTGGTAATCTGTGCTCCAATCCTGAAGCCCCCCCCCCACAAGCCACAGAACCTCTGTCGTTGTTGGATTCAATTTCAGTCTATTTTGTTTCAACCATCCAACCACACTCTGTTTCATCCACCCAACTTCCAGACCAATGGCCAGATTTAACAGATATACCTGGGTGTCATCAGCATACTGGTGACACCCAAGCCTGATACTCCGGACCAGCTGGGCAAGGGGGGGCATATAGATGTTTAACAAGATCAGGATGAAAAGTGCCCCCTGAGGATGCCACATAGTAGGGGGTATCTGGAGGATACATTCTCTCCCAGTGTCACCCTTTGTTCCCAGCTATGGAGAAATGAGGGGAGCCATTGAAAGGCCAACCCCCAAACTCCTACGTTGGTGAGGCGGGTCAGAAGATTGCAACTGACCGTGGTGAATGCTGCTATAAGATCTAATAGCAATAGCAGCACCAACCCACCCCAGTCCAGCTGTCTTTGGAGACCATCCGTCAGGGCAACCAATGCTGTCTCCATTTCATGGCCAGGGCAGAAGCTGGATTGGAATGGGTCCAACACCAATGTCTCATCCAGGTAATCCTGGAGCTGTTCAGCTACCACCCTCTCAATTACCTTACCCAGAAATGATAGATTTGAAACTGGGTGGTAATTGGAAGGATCAGAAGGATCCAAGTGTATAGAAAAAGGCTTTTCTAAAATCCTTCCTGCTTGGGCCAGATGGTCCTAGCTAGTAACACTACCACGTGATTCCTGTCACCTGTGCAAATGGCTTGCCAGATGGCCAGGCTGCATCTCCATATACAAGACACATTGACACCTCTGCCAGGAGAGAGCGACTTGCCGGCGCCTTCCCAAGCATGGGACGAGCTATGCCCAGTACATTAACACATCAAAAGCATTCCCTGACATGACACATGGTCAATAGAAGAGGGTGAAGTGGGATGCCCAACTCCTAGCCAATCAAAACATACCTTACCTGACAATGCATGGTAACCAGAGATTGGACACACCTCCTCACTCTCTCACTATTGGGTAAATGGCCATTCCTGGTGGTGACGGAGGAGGGGTATAAGAGCAATGATCCATATGGGAAACAGGATGTTAGGAGGTTAAGGAAGTTCGTCTCTGGAAACAAAGAGTTCTTTTGGACTGACTGTTTGCTGTTCACATGGAGTGAGACTTTTAGGCAGCCAAGCTGGACTAGCTGCCCATAAAACCATGGGGTTCCTCTTCAAGATTCCCTGGTGAGACCTTGGACTATTTGCACACCAGCCTGGTAACTATGAACTACCTCTATTGTATAGTTAGAGCTGAACAAGCTATAGATATCTTTTGTTTCTTATCTTTTGCTAGTCTCATGTTATATGCATGCTTGTGCACTGAATAAAGATAATATATAATCAATATTATCTGGGCTTGGTTCCTCTGTTGCAACCTGATTTCTAAGACTGAATCTTGTGTCTAAGCCGTTCTGTTAAGGAGGCTACCACTGTGTTAATTAACTGTTTGCAGCCCTGGTACAGAGCTGGTAAAGTGGGTAAGTCCCATAAAGAAAGGAGGAGTTTGGGATCTCTGCTCCTGAGCTTTGGTGCGGGACTGGTTAAAGAGAGATCCTGGTGGCGGACTACTGGTAAAGCCTGGAGAGTGTACAGACATTCTCCTGGCGTTTGTTTAATTGTTCCTGGACGCTTGGTTTCTCTCCCATCCCTGGAATGGGATGAGAAAGAGAAACCTTGAGACCAAGGTTGTTGTTTTTCAAGAGCGGTACCATCACACCTACCATAGATGTTTTTGGGTGTTTGCTGATCTAATTAGGTTGGAAAATACCTAGCCTACACTGATCCTGCCTGACTTTTAGCTAGAGGCTTAAGAGTAAATCAGGCCTATATTATACAATCCTTCCACAACAGCAGTGTAAAGCTGGTGAAAAAGGGAATGTCTCAGGACCAATTTGAGAGGGATTAAAAAAACCCTGTTCAACCCCAGAGTAACCAGCAAATGCCCCTACCCTTTTGGGGTGGCATCAGTTGGCTCAGCAACAGCTGGATGTGGGAGCTAGAGAGTATTAAAAGCTCTTCACATCAGAATTTGATTACACAGTATCATCCCCAGCAATGGCCAATCCTTCTTGCCCACCCCCTAAAAATAGCTGTGCCAGTGGATGTCTTTCAGACAGGATCCTTCCATGTTCTGTGCTCTTCAAGACGAAACGTGGGCTTATTCTGTATGTGGAGCAATTCCCAGCTCATTATGGCCTTTAGACAAAAGGTAAGGAGAGAAAGGAAGGAAGTCTTTGGTATTGTTTTATATCCTGTTTTAACTCATTCAACAAGATTTGCTAACATTTCAAGTGAATTACAGTGAATTTCAATAAGCAAAAAGGGAATAAATGTGGTATTTAGCTATTGTCTGTAATTCAGCAGTCCTAGCCAAAGAAGGTAAATTAGAAAAAGCTGAATCAAACATATGTTGAAGTCAGCTTTCAAGTCACTGGGAAGTACAAATTACTTTTGGGCATTCTCACAGTGAAACTGGAAGATTTCATGAGATTGAGAGCACTTTGCAAAACATTTAATTTTTTTGACAATTAGAATTATGGCACTTTTAGCAAAGTGTGACCCATTTACAAGGTTCATAATCTTCGATTTACCCATTAGTACGATGACCTATCCTAGATTTTTGCTGCATTAGGCAATTATAGTGTAATTCAAATAACATATTCTAAAAAATTAGACAACTGGCTCCATTTTGACCTATCTGTGATACCAGTTTTTCTAATGGATTTCATTTATTTCCAAAAGCACTACTAAATGAAATAGATATTCTCTCTAACCTCGGTGGAGACTGCAAATGTAGTGTGATTTTCAAATCTAATCAGTTTGAGAATTCTGAAGACTAGAGAGGTAGATACATGACTGAATGTCAAAAATACCGTGTTTTTAATAGCAGGTATGCTTCAGCATATTTTTATCAGCAAATACATTGATAATTCTGTTGATTCAAAATTGAAGAACACTGTGAGAGTCACTGTTCTGTAGATGAACAAAATTTGGATCCAGTGGCACTTTTAAGACCAACAAAGTTTTATTCTGGGTATAAGCTTTCTTGTGCATGCACACTTCTTCAGTTGTATCTTCAGTGGTATCTGAAGAAGTATGCGTGCACACGAAAGCTTATACCCAGAATAAAACTTTGTTGGTCTTAATGGGGCCACTGGATTCAAACTTTGTTCTGCTGCTTCAGACCAGCACAGCTACCCACCTGAATCTATGTTCTGTAGATGATCCATGTTCTTTAGAAATAGTTTTACTTTAGCAAGGGAAAGTTGCGGGGACTTAGACTTCTTCCACACATTCTTTAATGACCACACGTTTTGGAGGGTGTGTTTCATTGAATCAGTTTTCTTGTGAGGAGAGCATTCTGGATATCTCTAGTGTTTTTGTTAAGTCTTTGTTTACAGCTACACAAAATTTACATGCTGTGTATAAGGATCAAGCAAGCCTTTGCAGAACCCATGCCATGCTAATCTTGAAAATATTAGTAACTCAGACCCCAAACAAACAACATACACTCATGCTTCCAAACCAACTACAAAATTCACAGTTCATTTCAGGCAACATTCCAGTTCCAAACTGTTTCTCTTAAGCCACAAAAACGCAGGCAGGATATCAGTCACGGCTTTTGTGTAATACGTACATTGAGTTCTAGCCACCAGTACCGACTGAGAAAACATTTTCTGCAAGTTCCCAGAGTAATCAAGTCCTTACCTTGGAATATCCATTAAAACTTGTCCCCTTAGAGACAAGGAAAAACTGCCTTTCCTTTCCCACATCCCCTTAAACTTAAATGTTTATTTATTTTCTTATTTATGGATTTTTAAAACCATGACTGGATACTACTCCTGAATCCTGCACCAGCAATTTGTTTTCCATGAACTGAGCTCTTTGAGAGTGGCTTGCCATAGGACATCATCTGAACCAGTCATCAGACACATAAGATTAAATCTAAGATTCCATCTGCACAGACAACATGGCAGTTTGTGGGTGCTGTGCTAGAGACAGGACCAGCCCAGCACATGAATAGAGAGACAAAGGGTACTACCCAACAAGCATCCAACCAGTGCATTGTCTGAACTGGCCCTATGGTGTCCAAGATAGAACACCTACGAAGTCCCAGGCCTAGCTGAAGAGAACAATCACCAACATTTTCTAGAAATAAGCTCAAGAACCATTTAGTTAGAAAACAAACCAACAAACCATAAAGTATGATACCTGCAGATAATGATGATAAAGAGTGATAATGGTTGCACTGAAAGATGCTTCTTAAAAGCTGCTGTTAGAAATATAATCAAGGCAACTGATATGTTTTTGGCACGTGGAGCTATGCAGATCAGGAGAACTCAGCATAGCCACAGGCACTGTATCCCTTCCTGCCAGTGTACAGATTCTCATGCAATTTATCATATAAGTTCTGTTCCAACCGGCAGGTGGCCTAAACTGGAAATACATAGAAATGTAATTATCAATTCAAACATCACAAAGAGTTATAGATAAGAAAAGCCATTTGGATAGCAACCAGGGTTCACAATTCAGATCCATTGGTTTAGCTCCCCCACCAGAAGCTGCCAACATAATTTAAGTGGCGTGCTCCTATCTGTGATGACATAGATGTCATCCATTAGCCTTTACTGTAGATAAATGGATCAGAAAGCAAAATGTAATTCACAAACTAAGGCCATTATGGAGGAATGCACCAAAACACAGCCTCTTCCCTTTTACCACAGAAATGCCTAGTCATCCTATGTTCAGTCATGCTTCAAAGTACCTTGAGCTGCTCCACCCTGCAACAACAGCCAATGAAACAAAGTGAGGAATGTTTCAAAAGCAGCCTGCGGTGTCACATGGGGAATTGTTGCTGAAAGAAGATCTTCCCGGTGCACAAGAGCGTTTAGCTACAGTTAAAGGAATTTTGTAGCCAATGCCTACAAGCTTCTTAAAAGCTGTGCTCAATTAAGCTGAGTATTAGTTTGAATCATGTTCTGAATGAAAAACATCCCAATATTTTCTGAAAGCAATATGGGTGTTAATATGTTGAAAAGAACTAGTGATCTTTATTTCTTTTGATGAGCAAGAGCTCCCCCTCAAGGATGAAGGTGAAAAGTGCCTGAAAGCAGCTTCCCCAGTTTAAGATTGCAAATCTACTAGTCTGTCAAAACATATCCTGCCAGCTGGATTCCATATGTGCTGTATTTTAACACACACACACACACACACACACACACAACAGGTTACTCCTTAATCAAAATAAGCCATTTTGTTGTATTTTAACACACACACACACACACACACACACACGCAACAGGTTACTCCTTAATCAAAATAAGCCATTTTGTTGAATAGAATTCTTTCTCGGGCAGTAGCTCAATGTTGCGTTCTATTGTGAACAAAGGACTCCAGTATGGAGCAGTGAATTTCCAATCTGCTTCAGTGGAGCATAGACTGCTTCATTTCATTGTACTCCCATTCACTTCAATGGATAAATCAGGCTTGTGTGTTGGTATTAAAAATGAATAGCAAAGCCCTTGAAGAAAGCGGGACACCATATTTGATGCCAGAGGGTCTGCTATTGCAAAAATTAGTGAATTAGCATAAATAACCTTTGCTAATTAGTGCATAGTACTATATTTTGCATTTGGTAATGGAAAAAAATATACCCAACTCTTTTTTTTTTAAATTACGCTTAACTTGCTCTGAGTAGAGGTTTATTGGATCAAATAAACTTAAAATATTGGTAACCAATGAAGATAAATATTTCTGAGGAGGCTACAACAAACTATCTGAAGTGACTTAAAATGTTCACATCAGTAATTACTTTTGCTGAAACCTGTTAGATTCCCATCCTGCTTGGTTACAAATAGTTTCCAGAGACTACATATACAGTAGACGATTCACAATTAATGGAGTACACGTGTAACAGTCAGATGTGAGTTGCAGGCTCTCTTTAGTTCTCATACATGCAGTGACTGATTTGGACATGAACTGCTCTGTATGTAGAGAAAAGACTGTGGGCCTCCCCTGACTTGAAACATTCTGGGAGAGATGCTATTTCGCCAGATGAGGAAGACCATTTCTACCCTGGAGTACACATGGGTTTCACTGGGGAGCTAAATAGCACCATTGCAGGTCAGGGAAATGATGTGAGTGGAAGGCTGAAGCCCTTCTCCATATGCAGTGCAGTCAAAACCATTGTTCCCTCTAAGGTGACTTAGTGTGAGCTAGCTCACAGTTTTTTAGCCTCCAGCTCACACATTTTTGTCTTAGCTCAGGAAGGATGGTTCCAGAGCAAACTAATTTATGCAGCAGCCAAATCACTCACTCACAACTTTAATGCCAGTGGCTCACAAAGTAGAATTTTTGTTCACAAGACTCCATAGCTTAGTGCGAGCATTGGTCAAGACCCAAACCAGGCACTGCACACAGAGGAATTCAGTAGGCCTTGTCATGCCCAAGATGCTTTGAAGCTCACTCAGGGGTGCCCAAAGCACTGGGAACAGTGCTCTTTCACAGGGAGAAAGGCCATGAAATGCTCAAAGTGCCAGTAAATCACAGATAAGTTTCTTGCAAGGCAGTAACCTTTTGCCTATCTGCCAGGAAGGGCAAAGATGGATGGCTATTGCAAATATGAATTGGGCAATAAAACCTGTGAAATGTATGTTCTACATCGATTGGGGGAAGGAGTGGTAGTGTTATCCAAAGAGGCAGTCTCCTGTTTAATTGGAGAAAATTAACTTTAAAGGAGACAAAGGCGAGAGGGGGTAACAAAGATCTCCACCAATGTTTATGGGAATTTCTCCCTTAGAGAACACTCAAAATAAGCAGGCTGATATTTGACCGGAAATATTTTTTATTAAAAGAGTAGAAAAGGGACAAAACACAGACACAACACACTTAAAATACACACAAGGCTAGCTAAGAGGAAATCAGAGAGAAATGGGGAGAAAACAATTTCGGAGAGGGTCATAATTACCAACCTAGAAGACAGAGGTCCATGGAAGCAGCAGAAAAATCACCAGTGTTTCACAGAGAGAAGGGAAGACCCACGTGCAAGTGAGGGTGTGTGGGATATCCAGGGACACACATACTGACTAGAGACTGGGCACTCCAGATGTAGGGAAAATTCTCTCTGGGGCTAGGTGACATATTTGCCCCCAAAACAATAACTCAATGTTTTTTCGGAGGTAAACAATGATTCTGAGAGAGATTAGATGAGACTTTCTGAAGTGGACTATAGATGTAAATTATGCTTGATTGGCTGACCTGGGGTGGACTATAGGTGTAAACAATGCTTGATGGGTTTACCTGGGTTGGACTACGGGTGTTAATGACTCTTGATGGCCTGGTGATTACCAGATGGGAAAAGCTACCACATTTGGTGAATAGTGCTAAATTATTGCTAAATATTGCTAAATCGAGGTAAATGGGTAAGGGGAGTTGAGTCAGGATGTCGAAGGAATTAATTCCAGGTAAGCAAATACTTTCTTGGGAAACCCATTGTTCTGAAGTATGCATCGCCTCAAGGTGGGGAGAGGGTCATTAGCTGGCCAGCTGTTCCTTCCCCCACTTCTAAATTACTGTGTCCAGGCCTGTTGCTAATTGACATCCATTTTCTGTCATTTTTAGGCCAGGTAGTGCATTGCATTTGAAATAATATTTTAGGAAGGGTGTTTCTGGATTTTCTAACTATAAAATGCCCATCAGTGGGAGGAGGGGTCTCAGTGTTAACAGTAGCATCCCACGAAGGCATCAGTTCCCAATCTCAGGACTGGGTAAGGCACTTTCATGCAGCTAGGGCAGGAAGGGTTAAAATATCTGAACACCCTATTAATGTTGTTCAAACTGAGGGTTCACATAACATTCAAGCTGTACATTCATGCTGGACAGCAAACAAGGGAGGGAATAGAGCCACATCAGCCTCTTTTCCTTAGGTTTCAGTGGCTTGTTCCCATTCCCCTGGAGGGATGCTGAGGCAACATCTTTGACTCTAAAGTTAGACTAGTTAAAGTGTTTTACTTTCTTTTCTTAGTTCTGCAACAGTCCTTTGGGTTATTGTAAGGCCAAGCACCCCTGATATCCCCTTCAAGGGATAATGTGAATAATAGCAGGCCTGGTCCATCTTGCAGGTGTTACTAATTGGTCTCTTGTCCTTATCATTTTCAAGGCCAGAGATGGAGGCGGCATGATTAGCTTTTCATGAGAACCTGCAGCCTGTTAGAGGGAAGGAGGGCAGTCAGGGCTGATGGGGTAATTTTCTAGCGGTTTCTCCTGAGAACGTGTTCTGATCGGATGTCATCCTCATCTGATGCTACTGGGCCAAAAACTATAATTAAGATGTAGGCCCTGATGAAGAGAGACTAGCTGAGATCCTGGTAGACTAAAGGCCTAAATTATGACCTGCTTGTATTGCAATTGCCAGCAATGTAGACAATGCCTATGCTTTGGCCTTTGATTTTGAAATTTAGGTTTGTGCCATCTAACGCAAGCCCTTAGACTGTTAGACAGTTGACCTAGTTTATCTTATTTTCTTGCTGCATAATTTTAGAGTAGTTTGTTGGCCGTGTATTAAACCTTTCTATTGATTGAAACGAAATAAATTTTATAATTCTTTTTAAAATAAACAACCATCTGGTTACTTGTGTGCAACTGCCCTGAGAACCCACAGGGTTCAGGCCTTGAACTGTTTGGCAGTTACGCTATCCGTTTCCCCTATGGGCTATGCTCCAGTGTACCACTATGTTTTAGTGAATAAAGTTCTTTCTCTTTTAAGAAAGCAGACTGTGTTCAAAGGGCCTCATCCATATGCTTAGTTTCTCATTCATGTGCACACATGGAGAGGGGAGTGGGAGTTGAGGGCCTCTGCACATGCCCAGAGAGAGCTTTTGTACTGGTGCTCCAAGCAGCTGGTCAGTGAGAGGCTAAAGATCAGTTTGGATGGTCACAATCCAAAGACCAGTGGGCCAGGAGAAAGGAGAAAGTGCCATCTCTCTCACACATACACACACCAGCCCTTGCCCTATCATGACATATCAGGACAGGCCTCACAACTCATATCATACTGTTCACAGGGTAAGGCCTTAGATACAACTTGTGTACTCCATAATTTGTGAACTGATCTTTAGTGGCATCCTTAAAAAGTGTTACACCCTTGTAAATCCCTTGCACTCTTTGGCATAGAAGTATGTAACTCTGTTTAAGATTGCACATTTACCAGAAGTGACATCAGCACACCAGCACTACTCACCAAGCCAGGCACCAACCAGTGCAGGTTGCCAGCTGCAGCCTGACAGCCCTACGCACAGGAAGAGCTATCTTGCCTGCTCCTGACTGTATCTACTGTCCTGACTGGATTAGTCTGCTCCTGACTGGATTACTCCTGGCTGGATCGTCTACTGACTGGATTATTGCTTTAGTGCCAACTTTGTCCTGCAGCAATATCCCGAGTCTTAAGTGTCCTTTTTGGCATATAAATGTTTACACACAACCGCCATCTGTCAGAAGTGCTCTGCCTCTAGATTTCCTGCATTAAGCAGGTAGTTGGACTAGATGGCCTATGAAGCCTCTTTCAACTCTGGCACTCTATGACAAGCAAATAAATCTTTGGATCATTCTCACCCCAAGCACTCATAATAGCTTGTTCACTTATCAGTCAAGATCAAGCAGCAGACAGCCATCTCTCAGCTGAAGTTAGCTGAAGACCATATGCTCAAATATTACTTGCCAGTGCATATTCTGAACTCCACTGCTGCTGCTGCTGTGATCCAATGAATAAACAGTTCAATTTGTCTAAATCGGATAGCCTGGGCTTTCTCATTATACTCCATTCAGTTGCTACGTGCATGTAAATCACATTGTCCTGGTAAAATATGCCTATTTGATATTGTAGGCATTGCATTTTTTATACTTTAATGACTGCCTGCTAATGGCAATTTAATAATTCAATAAATAAAACCAAAGAAGGCAAACATTAATGAAGCTGGGAGCACTTTTTAATGCACTTTTTATTTTGAGAAATCAACACCCTCTGCCTGTAATAATAATAAAAAAAGATAATCAATTAAACCAAGATGACAATATTAGAAGCTCATGGTTCTGACATATCAGCTGACCAGAGAGGGCTATAAATTTACCAAGTAATGTTGGGATGGATTGTAAATTTCCAGACTGCAGGCCTTATTTAGCATAGAAAAAGCTTATTCAATTAGTCACAATGTGAAGGGTAGCACAGTGTTCTACTTCCTCATCCTGAGCATTGTGAAGCATCATCCCTTTTCCCAATGTAGAGGAAACACTATCACTTAACACATCCACACTCAGGAAAAGATGCCCACAGTCCACATACATACCATGCTATTTGAGATTAGGAAAACAGTGTGTGGAGAACAGTTAAACCCTTCTACTGTGTCATTGTCCCAATGTAATTGGGGCTTTCCCTGGCAAATACTTGAAAAGGGAAAACATTGCTAGATATCCAGTGACAGATCTTTCAGCATTTCATCTGATTGCAGAGCCTCTTAGCCCTCATTCCCAAATGAAATGAAGCTTTAGTTCATTTCACTGCAGCATATTCATGGTGCTCCCAGTGCCCTTTTCTTCTCATCCTTTCCTGCTCTGTTCCGGTCACCTTTAACTCAGATTAGCTCTCTGTCTTCTTTTGCTTAGGTACTTTGATAGTGTTATTGTCCTTGTTGTTATCACTATTACCATGATCATCCCTAATACCACTGCTGCTATTTATTTAGTTAGTTAGTTCATTTATATCCCATCTTTCTCCCCAATGGGGACTCATGGTGGCTGACACAATTTTCCTCCCCACCCCCCAACAAGGGTCAGCCCTTGTTAGCTTTTAGATGGCAGAACACCAAGGAAGTCCACAGTGCCTAGGCAGAGGCAGGCAATGGCAAAGCACCTCTGAATGTCTCCTGCCTGGAAACCCCTATGGGGTCATCATCATAAACTGGCCGTGACTTGATGGCCCTTTCGAACACCACCATCCCCAGCAGCCCTCCCACAACGGACTTACAGCCTAGAAAAAAGCCAAACTGTTCTCACAGGTCTCTACGTTACCTATTCTGTTTTCTACACTCAACTGATGTGATGCAGAAACACTTCCACAAGTGACTTCTACAGCTTACTTCCATGCTTCTGAAGTCTGGTAGGAAAGACGACCTCTTACATCCACCTTCACAAGGCACTTGCCCCTGGCTGCTTCTTGTCATATGCAAATTGGATCTCTGTCAGAAAAAAAGCAAGTATTTGTTAGAGAAAAGTATTAGAATAAGACCACAGTTGTAGTCACTGAAAACCGAACTGTCTTTTAATCCTCTGAATAAAACATAGTTATGTGACAGGGTAGAATGACTGTGGTATCACAATGAAACACAGAGAAGAGTCTATACTGCTGTCATGGGATATTGGAATTTGAGATTATCAGAATCAGGGCAGGAAATAGTAAAGTTAGCTTTATTTGCGGGCCATGGAAAGGCAGCACATTATTGATTCCATGCATCATTCTATTGTACCATGGGATGGAGTACAGATAGAATTTGGATTTTTCTACCTCCACTGCCAAGGTGTCTTCTGCACTTCTAATGATAAACACACAATCTCAGCTTTTTTTCTAACAAAATGAAACTGGTTTGATTCAGCAGGGATTGGGATTGCTCCAAAAAGGATGCCACAGTGCCAGCCCCTCTGTGGGAGGTATGCATTGGCTATATGCATCTTTTGGCGCAAGGTGCCTAATTCTTAAAATAGCCATCACAGGGCTTGAAAAGAGGGTGATTTTAAGTCTATAATGATTTTTTTCGCTGCTAAATTCAATAATTCAAATATGAAAGGAGAAGTGAGTTGGAGAATACATGAAAAAGAACACAAGAAAGAGGTACTTTTCTCCCTTTCTCACAATACAAGAACTCGTGGGCACTCCATGAACCTGCAGAGCGGTCGGGTTAGAACGGATAAAAGGAAGTACTTCTTCACCCAAAGAGTGATTAACACATGGAATTCACTGCCACAGGAAGTGGTGGGTGCTACAAGCATGGACGGCTTCAAAAGGGAATTAGATAAGCATATGGAGCAGAAGTCCATCAGTGGCTATTAGCCGCAAGGTATAGCTAGGGGCTCTGGGGCAAGTGATGCTCTGTCTTCTTGGTGCTTGGGGGGGGGTCAACAGTGGGAGGGCTTCTAATGTCCTGGCCCCACTGCTGGACCTCCTGATGGCACTGGTATTTCTGGCCACTGTGTGACACAGAGTGTTGGACTGGATGGGCCTTTGGCCTGATCCAACATTGGCGTCTCTTATGTTCTTATGTTCTTACATGTACAAAGAAAAGAAAACCCTTAAAATGGCAATGACTGAGAAAGGCAGAAACAAAAGCAAAGTGACCCTTCTTGCTGGGTCAAGCAGACTGTAGTAGCTGCATGTCCACACAGAGGGGGGGGGGGGAGATACTTCAGTGTGCTTCTGGCTTACCAACACCCCCGTGTGCTCTCAGACACTGCAGATTTATTTACTGGTCTTGAGAAAAAATGGACTATATAATTCTCTTCTCTGTCCCACTCTGCTTCCAATGTGAACTTTCCCCCCTGTAATTATCTCTGCTTTCTATAGATCTTTGGGGGCATAAAAATTCATTACAAGAGGAGACATGTGGTTCCCAATCTTATGTTCCTCTTATAACACTAATGTTGGATTAGAAGACACTTTCTGGAAAGAACTGACAGTGGGAAGAAAGTCCTTAATTCTTCTAATATCTACCAACTGTCCCCTGCAAGTGTCCCTGTTATGCATTGGGACTGAAACATTGCAGGACTGTGTTGCCAGAGACATGGTGAGCTTGGAGCCGAATAACAACAGGGTTCTGGCAGTAACCAATTCAGATGTAAAGTTTTGTAAATAGCCTATCGTTGGGAGTGGGGTGTGTTGGAGTGTGGCCATTGAATGCAATATAACCGAGCTGAGGATCTGGTCTACAGTCCTGTTCTTGCTGAAATCACTGAATAAAGTAGAGCTGATCACTAGACTGGGACTCTGTTCATCCATGGAAACCACTATTTAACAGTGGCGACGAGAATGGTGTCCTGTTGAGCCAGCCCAGCGCCCTCCAGCACCACACCATGCACCGAGCTCCAGTGCCAAGTGCATCGCATTGCTACCGGGATCCTGGCTGCTGCTCCAGGACATCTGCCGGAATTTGACCTCACTCACCCAGAGCTTTGGGAAACTTGGGTGGAGCAGCTCAAGTACTACATAGTGTTCCAGGGCATCCAGGGCACAGCCAAGAAGAAGGCTCTTCTGCTCAGTGCTTGTGGGATCACAACACTGAGACTAGTCCAGGACCTCATCGCGCCAATCACCTCGGAAGTGGCCACGTACGACGACCTCATCAAGGTGCTCACCGAACATTTCTCGCCTCAACCCACAAAGATGGCATGCCACGTGGACTTCTACATGCTCCAACAAAAGTCCAACGAGACAGCCGCCGACTTCATGGCAGACCTTTGCCGGCTGGCCCTCAATTGTGAATTCAGAAATCTTGACGAAGCCCACCTAGACCGGTTCGTGATGGGCATCAGAGAGGAGAAACTATGCCAAAACCTCATCGGCCAGGAGGACCTCATGCTTGTAAAAGCACTACGCAAGGCCACCACCTATGAGAAATCCAGGCAAGACTGTCAGACCTCTGCTGCGCACCAGGCCTTCATCCCTCCGGCTTCTGAAGCGTCAGATGAGGAGGAGGCCCATCAGGTGCATCACCCAGCTCCCAGCACCCCGCAATGCGAGATCTTCTGTCATGTCACTCACCCAGTGGAGACCATCGCACACACGCCCTGCACCCACGAACGCCACTCCTGCTGTTTCAGAGAACCCAAGGGAACTCCAAGAGAACCCAGAGATTCACCAACGCGCACCAGGAGGCAGCAGACCTGCACACCGCCGCCGTTCACCAACAGCAGGTACTGAATTTGCCCTGAGACACCCCAGATAAAATAAAAGTGACTGTGCTTATTGAGGGAGTGCCCTGCAATATGGAACTGGACACGGGGTCCTCCATCTACATCATCTCAGAAGAGACTCTCCGGAGGCTCTGTCCACAAGGGGACCCCCACCTCAGACCCGCTGGATTTACTCTTCAGGACTTTCAAACGAATGAAGTGGCCATTAAGGGGTGGGGCAAATTCCACGTTAAATACGGGTAGTTTTAGGAAGTGTTAGACTTGTTGGTGGTAGAAGGATGGCTCACCAGCTTGCTTGGATTGTCCTGGTTTGCACCCTTGGGGTTCAAGGTAATGGGGGTGCACCACGTGCAGCCCTCAGACTTCAGCCAGGTGTGTGACAAATTCCCTGCCCTCTTTGATGGGACCCTCAGCCGATACACAGGGCCCCCAGTGTCACTCCAACTTAACCCCGAGGTGCGGCCCATCCACCTCAAGGCCCAGAGAGTCCCATTTGGGCTCAAGCCCAAAATTTAGGTGGAGCTGGACCACTTAGTGGCACAAGGAATGTTAGAGCCGGCTCCCCACGCCATCTGGGAGACCCCCTGTCAGGTTCAGCATCTGTCAGGTCCAGCAGCAAGTAAATCTCCACACACATTTCCAAGTAAGCGTTATGCTTTATTAGATTACAAAACTGGTACCATATCCACAGGATTATTGTTAGGAATAACCAAGGGGTAGAAACATCCCTACATATAGCAGGATGAGGCAAATGGCTAAGCAAATGAAACTCGAGTGCGCAAGAGGGAATTCTCCCGGCAGGAGGATACATAATGAGCGGGAGAGTCTCAGTGCCCCATGAGAGCCGAAAGATTCACACTAGCGGTGGAATGCAAGCCCTCCCCCCCTTCACAAGGCCAGACAGATAAAGCCGTCTGGCAGCACTGGTTCTCACGGTCTCCCTATCGCTGTTTACGGCAAGCGGCAGAGCAGCAAGCAAGCCAGGATCAGAGAAGGGAACAAGCAAAACATGGCAGCTAGCTGACACCCCCATCATAACCCCAATTAAGCCTAATGTGGATGTCCACATCTGCGCGGACTATAAATGTATGATCAACAAGGCACTGACAGACCATGCTTACCCAGTGCCTGTAGTCAGCCATGTCCTAGCGACATTGGTGGGTGCCAAGGTCTTTGGTAAATTGGACTTGGCCCAAGCATATCAACAACTCCCAGTGGATGAGCCAACTGCTGAAGCACAGACCATTGTCACACACCAGGGTGCGTTCAGAGTCAAGTGGTTACAGTTTGGGGTGTGCATAGCCCTGGGGATCTTCCAGAATTTGATGGACTCCCTCTTGAAAGGCATCCCTGGAGTCCAGCCCTTCTTTGATGATGCATTGATCGCCACCCCCATGGAAGAAGTCTTCATCACCTGCCTCTGTGCCGTGCTGCAATGTTTCCACTCCGCCGGGCTGAAGGTGAAGTGGGAGAAATGCCTCCTGGGGTCCCCCGCATCAAGTTCCTGCGGTTCGCCATGGACACAGATGGCATCCATCCAGCCCCTAACAAGGTTCGCGCCATCGCAAATGCACCTACTCCCACCTTGAAGGCTGAGCTGCAAGCTTTCTTGGGGCTTCTGAACTTTTACCACTCCTTCCTGCCCCATAAAGCTGTGCTCGTGGAGCCGCTCCACTGCCTGCTTGACAAGAAAGCTCCGTAGGTATGGGGCCAGTGGCAGGCCACCACTTTCCGTGCCATGAAGGAGCTGCTAACCTCGAATGATGTCCTCGCCCATTTCGATGAGACGCTGCCGGTCGTCTTGGCATGCGACGCCTCTCCCTGCGGCATTGGTGCAGTCCTGGGCCATTGGTTGCCTGACAGTAGAGAGGTGCCAGTGGCCTACTACTCAAGGACCCTGTCGTCAGCTGAACGGAACGACACCCAGATTGACAAAGAGGCCCTTGCGATCGTGGCAGGAGTGAAAAAGTTCCACAATTACCTGTACGGTCGCCCCTTTACCATTGCTACTGACCAAAAGCCCCTGCTCAGTCTTCTTATCTCATACTGCAAGACACCACAGATGCTGTCGCCCAGGGTCCTGGGGGAGGGGGGGTACCAATATGCCAGGAAGACTATGGATCACAAGGATGCCCTTAGTCGCTTCCCTCTCAGCTCTGTGGACTTGGACCCGGCCACCAAGCACCAAATTTTGATGGTGGAGGACCTACCAGAACACCTTTTGCATGCCACTGACGTTTCCCGCCACACCACCAGGGACCGCATCCTCTCCCGTGTTTTGGACTGGGTGGGGAGGGAATGACCCACTGGCCGGGTGGGCCCAGAGTTCACAGCATTTACATCCGGCAAAGACAACCTCTCAGTTCACAAGGAGTGCCTCCTATGGGGAAGTCAGGTAGTGATTCCCCCACTGCTGCATAAATGAGTTTTGGGAGCCCTGCATGAGACCCACCTGGGAATCGTGAACATGGTGGCCAGGAATGGACAGCAAAATTGAGGCCTGGGTACAGCATTGCCAGGCCTGGCAGGAGACATGCCCCGAAGCTCCGAAGGCCTCCGTTCACCTGTGGGAGTCCACCCGCATGCTGTGGGCATGGTTACATTTGGACTTTGCTGGCCCATTCCAGGGGCAGCTGTTCTTTCTCCTAATGGACTCATACACCAAGTGGCTAGAAGTCATACCAGTGGCATCCACCTCATCCCGTGCAGCCATCCGGGCTCTGAGACATATCTTTAGCACCCATGGCCTACCGAACACGGTTATGACAGACAACAGCACAGCCTTCACTTTAGGGGAGTTCCAGGAGTTCTTGGAACAGAACCTTATCCGGCACATGTGGTCTGCTCCCTTCTACCGGGCAACCAACGGGCAAGCCGAGAGGATGGTGCAAACTACCAAGGATGCTCTAAAACAGCTCACCCATGGAGACTGGAACCACCGGCTTGCTATCTTCCTGTTTGGCCACCGAGTGACCCCGAGTGCATCCACCAGCCACAGCCCCACCAAGCTCTTGATGGGCTGCTGCCTCATGACACGATTGGACTGCTTGCACCCGGACTGTGCCTCGGAAGTGTGCCAATCTCCGGTGAGTCAGGAGACCCCCCACAGGTTCTTTCCAGGTGATCCTGTCTTCGCACGGAAGTATTCCAGTGGTCCCACGTGGGTCCCGACAAGGGTGGCCCGAGTCACTGGACCCCTTTCGCATGAGGTCTCAACAGATGGGGGCCAGCTTCTATGCAGACATATAGATCAGCTGTGCCGCTGCCTGCTGCCCAAGGAGCCAGATTTGTCCTCAACCAAGGAGGAGGATTGTGGCCTGGAACCATCATTGCCACTGACTGAGAGTGAGCCCCCCACACACAACAGTAGGTAGCCGGAGTGCCGAGAAGAAGGAAGCCCTGCACAGGCTGCGATGGACCTTCCAGGCTCTGTTCCAGCCCCACAGGACTCCAGAGAGGTCCCCCCCCCTCACCAAGCCCGGCTCCGGTGCTGTCTCCACCACCGCAGGAACCACGGCCTTCTCAGAGAGCAACACAAGCCAGTGTACCTCGAGGACTGTGCCTGTTAAGGTGCTTTGGAACTTAGGAGGTAGGTGTTATGTACTGGGACTGAAACACTGCAGGACTGTGCTTCCAGAGACAGGGTGAGCTTGGAGCCGAATAACAATAGACCAGCAGGGTTCTGGTAGTAACCAATTTAGATGTAAAGTTTTGTAAATAGCCTATCCTTGGCAGTGGGGTATGTTGGGGTGTGGCCATTGCATGCAATATAACTGAACTAAGGCTCTGGTCTACAGTCTTGTTCTTGCTGAAATCACTGAATAAAGTAGAGCTGATCACTAGACTGGGACTGATTTCACAATAGCCTTTGTCCCAGGCTCGCTCTTCCTTTCCCTCCACTTCTTCTGGTCAATTTCACACCATTTGTCCCGCGGCCGCCTTTTGACCCACAGCTTCCTCCATTTTGCTCTGGTTCAGCTCGATCCTTGATTTGCCAGAAGTTTCCTGTTACCGCGCGGAGAAAAAGTGGGAGAGGGAAGGGGAGGGATTAAGGGGGTGAAGATAGGGGAGTGGGAGGAGGGGGAACACAGGAAACCTCACCAAGGAAATCAAACTCTGGGAGAAGATTGAAAACAGCCACGTGCCAAGAACTCTAATGAGAAATCAGTTTAAATGGTCCGGGGCAAACTGCCCCGCTGGTAAAAAGGGGTAAGTAACATGTGCGAAATCGGTATGGGAGTCTGTTCATCCATGGAACCCACTATTTAACAGTCCCTCTAAGGAAATTTTAAATAGTTTCCCCCTGTCTTTTTTCTCTCTCCTATAACCAGAAGCAAACCAAGCTGGGGAGAAAACTGCTTTGGGGGACATGTGCAGTGGAGAATCAGTAGAATAGGAAAGGTTTTAAGTCTCTACTGCCAGTTGGCGGATCCTCCCCTGTAAAAACCACCATCAGCCAAACATTCCCAAACAGAATTGGGACCACATGTTTACCTGTGTAATGTCTAATTCAGTGAAAGAAACTCCATTTCAATATAGAATTCCCATAGCTGCCAGTGAGCCTTTCACCCCCTAGAACAACTCAACATGATGTCTTTATGACTGATTTGTAACTTGCACATTTGTAGGGTTGTTGGCTTTTTTTGTTTTTTGTTTTGATCATCTGATGCATTATTGAAGAAAGCATCCATTGTATAGGTTTGCAAAATCTCTGGCATTGCAATTGCTTAAGGTTGCCTGTTTGTTATTCTGGGCGAGTAGTTAAGCTAGATTCTTTCAGCTCCATCCATTATTGAATAGTCTGAACTTTCTAAATAAAGGAATAAATACCCAACATGATTGTTCATGCCAGGATGCATTTGTTTATATTCTGATGACCTTTTAAAAAACTCTCAGGGTTTCCACTTTCTGAAGGAGGGGAAGTTGCTTTGGAGTAATGAAAGTATCAGACCTATTGAAACTAACAATGTCATAATTGCTGGAGAAAACAAAAAACATTAGAAAACAGGGATGGAGCTGTGACTTCCTGAGCCATCCCTGCAGAACTTGGCTAAGGCAATTTGTTCAGCATGGTGCGATAAGAGTTTGTTGTTTCCTGATCCTCATTTGCACACAAGAGGTTTGGAGTCACCTTGCAAGTGTCGTATTTTCAGAGATTTTTACTTGCAACACAGACTCATGAAGGACCATTTCCTGAGCCAAAAATAAAAATATATTTTGTGTTTCAAGGCAGCATGCTTTAAAGAGGAGGTGGATATGTATCCAGAGCATTGCTAGTCCGCACAACCTACGCACACCCATAATTTCATAATGCATTTCTCCCCCTCATTTTCATTCCTGCCTGTGTTCATAGGCAGAGGAAATTTTTCCTTGTTGTAAGGAAATTTTGTTAAAGGGGCCAGGAGAGGGAAATTTATTTAAAGAACCAAGCAGCTCTGCTTCGGTAAAAGGAAACACAACTAGTTTCAAAAGGATACACCAGCATTAGGCTCCTGCGTGGGAATTTATATAGAGAGATATGATACTATCAGACTTGAGAGAAATAGGATTTGGAAATGGCTAGATTATTACAAAGTAGCTGTGGCTCTGTATAGGTTTAAGTTCACTATGAACCTTACTTGGTCTATTCATTGTCATTGGGAAGTAGTCTGCACTCACTCTGATGGGATACATGTGCTGCATAGTCGTGTATCATACCAATCTCTTTATTGCTTGATGTCCTGGGCCTTAGTTTGTAATAACATCCATTGCAACAGACTAACATGGCTATTTCTCTGAACAGGTAGCAAATCTAGTTCCTGCGGTTCTATTTGGGCTCCAAAATGTATCCTTCCTGCCGCACTAAGATTACTGGCCCAGTCTGGCAACCAGTAGGATGTGGTGGTCATGGGGAGGTGGCCATTGATGACAACATGATGCCATTTCTGGGAAAACCACATAAATATGTCATGCCTCTCTAGGAATTGTCAAAAACTCCATAGTACAACCACACATTTTTGGTGATTCCTAGCAGAAGTGTTTGGACAGTGCTGGTTCTTCGGCTTGGAAACAGAGGTGAGCACCACCCCCTAGAGTCGGATTCGACTAGCTTTCGAGCAAGGGAAACCTTTTAGAGAGGACTAGTGTCACTTCTGGGGGGGAAACAGTGATTCCTTAAGAGGTCTTGTCAAGGCTGACCTGCCTTGCTCTGAGTGAATTATTCCCCTATCTCAAACCTGAGACCCTGGAACAAGATCCTCCTTTGATAACACAACCGAGATTACCCTGGGTCAGGACCACTCAACTCTCAGCAACAGAAACCATAAAGCTAAATAAGCTTTATTATAAAGAAAGAAAATGGTTAAAAACAATATAGTTTCAGCAAAGGTTCAAAGTATCTAAAAATAACAAAGGTAACTTTCTAGATGTACTTAGTAAAGGTTCTTACAGCATGGATGTTAAATTATTTTGTTTTAAGTTTTTATTTTATTTTTAAACAGTAGAAAGAACAAAATACAGTGAGAATAGTTATCAACAGTAGATTTAGATAAGGTAATAATAAATGTAGAAACTCTGTTCAGATAAGTTGACATGTAATGAAAAACTTCATAGTACTTTTGAGGAACCTTGAACTTAGCAGAGTCAACGTTAAATATAAATTCTAGAAAAGGAAACCATTTCAATAGAAGGTTTGATTCCCTGTTAGACATGTTAGCACTAGCAACAACATCAGATATTTTATCCATTGCGTAATATTCCCATAACTTTATACGCCAAGAAGATAATAACAATTTATTTGCAGACTTCCAACTACCAGGAATGACTACTTTCGCAGCCATCAATATAACTGATATAAGTTCTTGTCTAAGTTTAGGAACATGCATGTCATTCCAATAACCTAAGAGAATAAGTTCAGGCTGCATAGGAAGCAAATAACCAGTGATATCTTTTATCGACAAAATTATTTTGGACCAGAATTGTTGAACATAAATACATGACCACCAACAGTGAAAAAATGTTAAATTCTTGAAGCACTGGCAGATACAGATTCAAGCAGCATAATCCAAAGTAGATACAATGACAGGATAACATAGTGGAGGCAAAACATATAGGTGTTGAAGGAAAAGGACATTGAAGAAAAGAAAAAGAGAGCTGACATCCATAAAGATAGGCTACACTTATAGAAATCTTAGGCCACTGTTCTGCTGACCTCTTACAAACAATCAAAACACTGTCCCAAGAGAGCTTTCTGGAAGATGAAAAAACTTCTCCCTCTCAACCCTTAAAGCTGTGGTTAGTGAATTAATTAGAAGCACTGCTGGATGCCTGTGGAATGGCCTTGAATTCATAAGCACCAGTGTGGGGAGGGCTGCTGTCAACAATTGCTGACACGGGATAGTCACACTGAGCTGAGAACAACAACAAAAAATCTTGCACATGGAATTTACTCCAAAAAAGCTCATTTCCTTGGTAGGTATCAAATCTGACACCAGAAACAGTCTAACAGATGACCTGAGTGCTGCATGCGTTGTTCTCAAACTTACAAAGTATGAGCCAAGGTTAGACAAATTATCAGCATGCATACAACAGCAAAAATCACATATTAACATTAATTGTTCAAAAGCATGCCAAATA
>NW_015177078.1:342438-347198 GCF_001447785.1 Gekko japonicus | reverse complement strand
TCCTTCCTAGAGCTCTCATGGTGTCCACCGGAAAGTGCTTAAAGAACTATCTGGGTGGTTGGCCAAGTCATTAACCATTATCTTAAAAGCCTCTTGGACAACAGGTGATGTTAGAGGAGGAAGGATGATCTGAGGAACTATAGGCTAGTCACTTTAACCTGTGTCCCAGGGAAAATTTTGGAGCAGATTTTAAAAGGGCTGTTTTGTAAACATCTAGAGGATAACATGGTGATAAGAAGTAATCAATCTCTTGCTAGTAGTCTTTTTCTCTCCTTCTCTGTAGTCCTTGCTGGGAAAATTGACAGCGACATAACCTGAGCCCCAAGATCCTTTACTTTCCTTCCTAGAGCTCTCATGGTGTCCACCTGAAAGTGCTTAATGAACTATCTGGGTGGTTGGCCAAGCCATTAACCATTATCTTCAAAGCCTCTTGGACAACAGGTGATGTTTTAAAAAGAGGAAGGATAATCTGAGGAACTATAGGCTAGTCACTTTAACCTGTGTCCCAGGGGAAATTTTGGAGCAGATTTTAAAAGGGCTGTTTTGTAAACATCTAGAGGATAACATGGCGATAAGAACTAATCACCATGAATTTGTCCCTAACATGTCCTATTAGACTAATCTCATTTCTTTTCTTTTTTTTAATCAGGTGACAGGTTTGGTAGGTTGTGGGGATGCCATGGATACTGTGTATTTGGGTTTTAGTAAGGCATTTGATAAGGTTCCCCATGATATTTTGATTGGCAAGTTTGAAGGCTGTGGATTATATTTTAGAATGGTTAGGGGGATAAGGAATTGGCTGGATAATCACACCCAAATATTGGTAATTAATGATTCCTTGTCTGATTGGAGGGTAGCATCTAGTGGGTTGTGGCAGGGCAGGGCTGTGGGCCAAGTGCTTTTTAATAATTTTATCAATGATCTAGATGAGGGTGTGAAGGGACTATTCATTAAATTAGCCGATGACACTAAATTGGATGGGGTAGTGAACAGTCTGGACAATAGAGATAAAATACAATCAGACTTGCATACTCTGGAAAAATGTGCTGTGAACGAGATGTGATTTAATACAGGTTAATATAAGATTCTGGGTAGTAGTATGTGTGAACAGGATCTTGGGGGTTTGGTGGACTGCAAATTGAGTATGAATAGCCTGCATGATGAGTCAGCAACAAATGCAAATTTGATCTTGGGTATATCAGATGCACAGCGTCTAGGGCACGAGATGCAACAGTACTTCTGTATGCTGCACTGGTCAGACCCCATTTGGAGTACTGTGTCCAGTTTGTTTTGCCATAGGCCATTTTTGCCCAAGGCAAGTGTTCTTTAATGGATATGGGTGGTTAAGAAAGCTCAGGGAGGCAAGCTACCTTGGCAACACAAATGTGCTTTAATTACAGAAAAGAAACCAAGCCAAATATGAACAAACCAGTGTCTTATGACCCTTTGGTCACTGGGGGCTTACTACAGAAACAACTGTTCCCAGCAGCTCCAAGTCTCTAGTGAAGCCCCACTTCCTCTTTTATACTTTTCAGTCTGCGCAGGGTTGCCAGGTCCCTGGACATCCCAAACACCATCACCAGACTGATATGTTCACAATTTTAGTGAGAGTGCTCAGGTAGTAAGCCATGCAGTCCGCTGATGGCAGGAAATCTCCCTGTGTGCCCGATGCCATTGCTAGTTTAGAACTGTTCTCTGCTAATGCCCTGATTTCCTGCACAAAGAGATTTTTTAAAATGTGGAAATATACAATTCCCTCATCCGCAGCTTGAATAGTATGCTCTGGAAGAAATGAGATTCTGCTGCATATTCAGGTTGGCCTTAAACTTAGTGTTGCCAGTTTCCAGGTAGTGGCTGGAGATCTCCTGGGATTACAACTGATCTCCAGGGGACAGAGATCTATTTGCCTAGATAAAATGGCGGACTGTATAGCATTATACCCCTTTGAAGTTTTCCCCCTCCCCAAACCCCACCCTCCTCAGGCTCTGTACCCCAAAATCTTCAGGTATTTTCCAACCCGGAGCTGGCAACCCTATGTTTTCCTCACCAAGGGGCATTGCTAAACAGCATCCCCCTACAGCTTATCAAATTTTACACCTCTTGTTCCATTTCATTTAAAAGTTCTTACTGTAAAGATAATCCAACGTTGAATAGCTGTACCACTGCTGATACCCATCCATCCCACCCTTCCTCCAAGAAGCTCAGTTTGGCACCCAGCAGCTGTTGATGGGGCGTAGCTGCCCACAGTGTGACAGGGGCTATCCACACACTAAGAGCTTCAAAAGGTTATGGCAGAGGTGTAGTAGAAAACTTGTCACAGGGATTTTATTTTGGGTGGTATCCTTTTTCACAATGTGTACATCAGCTGCTAGTGAAGAGGGGCCGCTGGCCCTAGAAGGTGTGGAACAGAGTGACAAGACTACAGGCAAGGGGTGCTTTCATATTATTGCTAGGGCCCCCAAATTTCAAAGGCCAGACCTGGGATAATGTGTCATGACATGATTCATCAGAATCTGACAGAACATTCCAGAGATTTAAAAGAATACTGTACACTTCGGCTGTCTGGGAGCCGCTGACTGAAACGGTGAAAAAAGTACTTTCATTCCTAATTGTTTCAGTGCCACACCAGGCCGTGGCCTATTCCTCTCTGAGATTATCTTCTGTCATGTGACTGTACAGGGCCAGCTAACATGAAAGAAACAGAAACGTTTTCTCCATTTTCTCCAATGTCTTCTGACAGGCAATTGAAGTAGGCCAGTAATTCCTAAAAGGCAGGTATTTTTATACAGCTCATGTAGGCCATTCCTCTAATTCATGCAGACAAGGAATTTCATAATGTAAATGCTTGACTTAAAATGTACTGTATTATTCATAAGGACAGTGTGGTACAGTTATAGAGAAAAGATAAGAGATTTTCATTTCCTCCTGATGATATTAGTAATATTCATAAGAGCTCAGCAGGCAATGGAAAAAAGGAGGAAACTCCAAGACAGACATACAAACTGCCTGATCCTCCCTTCAAGTGCCAAATAAAATGAACCCCATGCAGAAAGAAAGGAGCTGACACCACTACAGCATTTTGAGGAATCTGGCTAGAAGGAGATTTCCTTTACTTCCGTGTGAATGCTTCAGTGTTAACACAAAGGCAATACTGTAGAATCGGAGAGAGAAGAGAAGACTGGTTCCTAGAAAGTTAGTTCTCAGAAGCAGGGGAAATTGACTTTTCAGTTTTATTAGCAGCCATATGCTTTCCTCCTTAGTGGCTTGGCCAGTAACAACGAATGCTGATCTACTGGTAATCAAGGTTAGTGTCACATCACATGACAGGATGCCAGCTACCTATCTTGTGCAGTGACCCAGTGTGCTGGGTGCCATGGCACCCATGGAGGTGTTTTTTGGTACCTGTTCACTTCTCCCTGAAAGCAACGAGCCAAACCTGGATTTTCTGTTTCACTGGAGTAGGAACAGCAGGAGACACATCATTGGTGTGTTTGCAAGGAGCACACAGTTGGAAAGCTGCCTCCATCATAGAAGGATCCTTGATTTGGGACCTTCTAACTTTTTGTGATTGAACTGAGCTCTCATGGCAGTCATTTTGGTGCAGTATCCTCTTCCTGTTCTCAAGATTCTAAAAGTGCCCACAGGCTAAACACATCTGGAAACTCCTGATGCTGTCTTCCTTAGTGGCTTGCCCAGTTACATGAGCACTGATCCATTGGTAATCAAGGCTGGAGACCCCTGACAGCATTAGAATTACTGCAGCCCTTCAGTGATGACCATCATTGTCTAACTTCGCTTCCTCATCTTCTCTCAGTCCCAGTTAATAAAGTACTCTGACTTGACAGATGAATCCTGAACTGGGAACTCTAACCTGTGTAAACTGGAGCCACTTCCACAAAGTTGAACAGACCAAATTAATAGCTATTTATTGAGCACATTTACCCCATCTAGACGGCAAACTCTGGATTGTTAGGTCTAAAAACAATATGCAAAGGATTTGTTCTGTTTAATTTATTTATGCCTGTCTTTCCCTTTAAAAAAAAACTGAGAGGAGTTTACTGGAGCTCTCATGAAGGTACTGCTCAGGTGCAGTAGATGTCCAAGGTGAAGTAACAGGTAGAGGAATGTGGCTGTTATACAACTTCCAGGTAAACTCAGTTATAAGGTATCCTACCATGAAAGGTGCTGACTGGAAATAAATACAGACAAGTACAAGGTATATACACTAAAAAAAAAAGTGTGTGGCTATGACAAGTAAAACACGAAAAATAATCTTGGCAACGGGAGCCAATGAGAGTGGTGCTCTGAAACAGTCAAGAGGAGCTGTTTACTGGGCAAAAGGGTTAAGATCTGACCACTGGGTTTTGACAGTTGGGAGTTGGGGTTTAGAAGTTGTGAGAGGGGAGGAGAGTTTGGGAAAAGGTTGGGGTAACAGGAGAGTGGATTAAGAACAAATCCTGGGATTGAAGATGTCCTGAATAAAAATAAATACAGAATTACAGTTGGGAGTTGTGAATTATCTGGAACATGCTATCAAGACTGTAACAAAAGTATTAAAGTTTGCTTGGAAATGTTTTTCCCACCCTGACATATAAAAATTGCCACCCAACCTCAAAGTTCTCTGGAGGGGTTTCTTTTAAATGAATGTTGTTTCTTTGGCAAGTAAACCATCCTATTCCTATCAGTTTACCTCATATCTCATAAAAGTTTGGGTGGTTTTTATACTAACACTCAGATATTTATCCCTGAACCTTTTAAAT
>NW_015177078.1:338788-342413 GCF_001447785.1 Gekko japonicus | reverse complement strand
CTGGGAATTCTGGGGCAGGGAGAAGGTGAGAAAGTGATGGAGATTGGAGAATCCTTTTGGGTTGCTTCCAGCACCTGGAGACCATCACAGTGGCTAATCCTAGGAATAAGACAAACATCAGAAACCATGAACACATGTGATGGGCCATGGCTTTGCATACAGAAGTTTCCAGGTTTAAGCCCTATCATCTTCAGACCTCAACCCAGACATTTCTCAGTATGAGACCCCAGAAAGCCACTGCTAGTCAAAGTAGACAGTATATATTCATAGCCCTCCTTTTCTCCCAGGACAGACTCAAAATGGCTTCTAACATAGTTCTCTATCTTGTCCTCACAACAAAACAGACTCAAAATGGCTTCTAACATAGTTCCCTATTTTGTCCTCACAACAAAAACCCTGTGAGGTAGGTTAGGCTGAGAGAGAATTACTGGCACAACATCACCCAGTGAATTTATATGGTAGGGTGGGGTTCGAACTTAGCTTATGTTTTGTGATTTGCTAAGATCTTGCTAAACCTGGTTTGCTCCCTGGAACAGCAAAACCATGAGAAAATGTCAAGCATCTGAAAGGACCAGAATGCATGGTAGACAGAAGATGCACTGTCTGTTAAGGAATAGCCAGCCACATTCAGGTTGCTTTGGCAGTGAGTTGAAACAAGACAAAAATCCATTCTACTACAATTTTTGCTTTTCTCCGGCTTCAAATCTCTTTCCTCCCATTTTTTGCCAAACTCTACTGTTTTTATCATGCCTTCTTCCACTCTGTCTGGGTATGACTCTTTGCTGAACAAACACCAGGATCCACCTTAATTCAGAGCTATTTAAAAAACCTTCAACATCCCACCTCTTCTATGAAACATTACACGGAGCCCTCTGGCTGCTCATTCATATGAGGTGGCATTCCATGACCTAGATTTCTCCACTCTGATCTCTCCTTAACACACTAATTGTTCCTTTCCTTCACTTACCCCACCCCCATCATCAGGCACAGTGAAGCTACTGACTTTTGCAGTAAACGTCCTTTTGCTTTTGACACTCCACTTGGTTAATCTCTTTGGCTCTTGCTGGTGATTATCTGCGACTTGCCACTGCATTGGCAGAAAGTGCAGGACAAAGGAAAATGCTTCTTCACATAAATGCATCATTAACTTATGAAATTCGCTGCCATGAAGTAAGATGACAGCCACTACCTTAAATGCATTTTTGAAAATTGATATTAACAGCTCTTAGCCAAGGGTAGGGGCCATGGCTCAGTGTATCCACTTTGCATGCAGGAAGTCTTCAGTTCAATCCTTGGCATCTGCAGTTAAAAGAATCAGGTTGCAGGTGACATGAAAGATCTCACTCTGAGACCCTGGAGAGCTGCTGCCAGTCAGAGTAGACAAAATTGACCTTGCTTTGCATGCAGAAATTCCCACGTTCAATCTTCAGCATCTGAAGTTAAAAGAATCAGGTCATAGATGATACCCAAGATCTCTGCCTGAGATCCTGGAGAGCCACTGCCAGTCGCAGTAGACAATATTGACCTTGCTTTGCATGCAGAAATTCCCACGTTCAATCTTCAGCATCTGAAGTTAAAAGAATCAGTTCACAGATGGTACCTAAGATCTCTGCCTGAGATGTGGGAGAGCCACTGCCAGTTGCAGTAGACAATATTGACCTTATTGCCATGATATCTAAATGGAACCTCTGCATTTGGAGGCAGGCAGTACCTCTCTGGATATGAAATATTGGGGATAAATGCTAGTGGGAAGGCCCTGCTTGCAAACTTCTCATAAGTATCTGCAGGCCTCTATGGGAAACAGGATGTCGGATTAAACAGATATTTGGTCTGATCCACTTATGCTCTTGTGTGACCTGTAAATAGCAAGGTAATTGTTATTGGCCTGTATCCAACCAAATTTTAGAGACTTACGTGCATTTAAGTTTTCTTAAGAGGGGGCAGCAATTTCTTCTACCAATCCACCCCCCATTGTAGATCCTCCCATGAGCTTCAGTGGGAAGCAGCATAGGAATGAGCAGGGAATCATTAGTCGCTATTCAATTAACTTTCAGACAACACTGGAAATTTGCGACATTATTTATAAGGAGGGAGAATTAAGTCTGAAAGCTTGAAACTTTCTAAGATGGGGTCTTTAATGTGGTGCCCATGGCCTTCATGGTGCCCAGCAAGTGTTTTGAGAAAGTGGGTTGGGCCAGGTGGGGCTAGGGCTGCCAGATCCAGACTGGGAAACTCCTGGAGATTTGGGGATGGAGCCTGAGGAGAACAGAGACCACAGTGGGGTACAAGGCCATAGAGTCGACCCTCCAAAGCAGCCATTTTCTCCCAGGGGACTGATGTCTGTAGTCTGGAGATAAGCTGATTCCAGGGGATCCCCAGGTCCCACCTGGAAGCTGGCATCTTGGGGCTCCTACCCAGCAGAACTTCCAATTAGCCATTGGAAACCTGATAGGCTGTACAAATAAAAGAACATTTTTTCAGTGGCAGTTACCATGACAGTGCTAGTTTTATTCTTTCTCTCATTGTTCTTTCCCAGGGTGTTTCCTAACATTGCTCCTCTTGACCCCTGCACTTGGGCTTCCTTTGTGTGTTGCTCCACTTCCCATGGTGGCCATTTTGTGGCTGCGCCCACCATCTTGTGTCAGAATTCCAAATGTGCCCATGGGCTCGAATAGGTTGGGGACCTCTGTTCTAACAGCAAGGACCTGACTAAGGAGTAAGATGCCATGGCATTATGATTGGGTCCTATAAGACCTGCAACAATCCTAGATGCCCTTTAGTATACACAGAAGGTCTTTTCCTCATTCCTGAGTTTCCATTAATGAGTCCTCACACATCTTCAGGAGTTCGCACTATTGGGCTGCCCTTGGTAAGCAAGCCACAGGTTGTGATTACTATGGACCACAGCTGAGAGCAGGGTGGGATCGTGTATCATGCTGGGCTTCAGAGGCATTTGGAAGATATCTGGAAGCTTACTGCTTCCACATGTCTCTGGAGCTTAGTTTGATGCCAAGGAGAGCCCCCAGTCCTTTTCTGAGCCCAGATAAATGTGGAGATTTCGCCTTACCTTGTACTGGGTTTTGGAGACACTCTGATGCAAAGAGGAGCCACCACCCGCCTCTTACTAAATTAAAAGAAGTGATAATCACTGGAGAGTTGGCAAACAGACTGGTGCACCTGCTTTTCTTTGTTAGGAGGGATCTCTTCCAGACAGTAAGGACACTCAGGCATGCTTGAGGCATGCCTTATTTTCTCTGTCTATTGCCCTTCCTCCCAGAATCTCAGGGTGATATTCTCACAGTTCTCCCACATTATCCTCACAACAACCCTCTGAGATAGATTAAGCCAAGAAAGGGTGACTGGCTCAAGGTCACCCAGCAAATTGCATGGTTGGATAGGGATTTGAACCAGTTCCGGTTTTACACTGTAACCACTACACTTGTTCTAAAAGATTTTATTTTTAGAAATCAGGATCTGCTTAGCCGTGACTTGAACTGCATAGATTCAAGGCTGTTATATTACCTACTAGCCTGCTACCCGTGCTTCACTATGGTATTTTTCCGTAACTCCAGTTATAATAATACTGATTATGTGAAATTTGAAATGTGACATTTGTTGTATTCTA
>NW_015177078.1:335406-338172 GCF_001447785.1 Gekko japonicus | reverse complement strand
TAGGTCTTATTTTCGGGGAAACAGGGTATGTGCAAATGGCTTTGCCGCATTCCTGAGTTGCCACCTCCTTGTAGCATTGGTGTATCTGGCTCGATGTTTGCCAGGAGCTTTCTTGGGGGCAGTAAGAGGTGAGAGGTGTGAGGGGGAGTTGGTATGAGGGAGTGGTGATGTGGTGGACATTTCTTCAGGTTCATGAGGGAGGAACGCATTGAAATGGCTCCTAGAAATGTCTTTTACTATCTCCCCATAAACATTCATACCCTGGACCTGCTCCTACACCTGACAGACACCAGCCTGTCTGGTGTTGGGGGGAATTGTATTTAAAGGCATCGGGGAGGCTGGGCCAGCAGCAGTGCTAAGGCAATCCTGCTGAGCATCCCACCTCCTCTCCTACACCTGACAGGCAGCTGCCTCTCCGGTGTAGGAGGGGGAGGGGGGAGGAGTATTAGAAGCCATGGTGGAGGTGGGGCTGCACCTGACAGACAACTGCCTCTCCAGTGTAGGAGGGGGAGGAGGGAGGAGTATTAGAAGCAGTGTTCCCTCTAAGCTGAGTTAGTGTGAGCTAGCTCACAGTTTTTTAGCCTCCAGCGCATACATTTTTGTCTTAGCTCAGGAAGAATGGCTCCAGAGCAAACTAATCGTTCACTCACAACTTTAATGCCAGTAATTCACAAAGTACAATTTTTGCTCACAAGACCCCATAGCTTAGAGGGAACATTGATTAGAAGCCACTGTGGAGGTTGGGACAGACAACGGCCTGTTAGGTGTAGGAGGTGGCGGGAGTGTGTTGGAAGCCATCAGAGAGGTTGGGCCAGCAGCTTTGCTTCACCTCACCTCACAGGTGGTTCTTGGCCACTTCTGGTTTCCTCAACTGTCATTAGCTGTCTGCACTCCCCTGTAACTCTTGGGGTTTTTTTACCTCAGAACTCTGAGCTCTGCAGCTGACCAATCAGAGAGTGGGGGGTGCAGACCTGGGAGCCACATAGGAATCAATGGGGGGAGCACATTTTACCCCCTTTGACCCACTTAGGGGTTGAATTTCTAAAAATCTCTTCTTAGCGAGCACCTACGCCATGGTAGGAGTGCTCTCCTCGAAGTTGGTGTCTCTAGGTCCAGCGGTTTGGCCTGGGCGTTGATTTTACGGTGAGGGGACTTTCTTTTATATATATAGATTGAGTCACAGCAGCCAGAATACCAGAGAAGCAAGAAAAGCTAACCAGCGATGATTTTATCTATTTTGAATTTTAAAGTTTAGGAATGATGCAGAGAGTATCCACTGCTGGCACTGATGAAGACGCTGAATATGATTGCTGCTCAAGTGTTTGTGGCACCACTTGCCAAACTTTACCACAAAATTGACTTCAGTTGTCTTCCCGATCAAGCTTTGAACTCCCAATACATTTGCATGGATAATTTTATTGTCATGACTTTTGGCAATGACAAAAGTAGTCTTATACAGCTCCTCAAGGCTGTGCATGGTGCCTCCCCCGCCCCCGCATTGGGCCATTCTGTTTGGAAAAGGGCTATACAGACAGAGCTTGGTGGACAGACACTTCAAGTACAGTGAGAAACATCATATTGTTGGCACTTATGTCCATGGGCTCCCTCTTCACAAATATGGCAGGCCAATGATGGGCAGAGGACAGGAACACTGATGATACAAGCAAGTGAGTGCAGTCATGATCTGCTCACCATGTGTAACCACGTGCCCAGAGCACAATCATTTGTTCCCATCTTCTGTAGATGCTGGCTGAATCTGCTACATGAGTTCCGGCCAATTCCACACGATTCCTTGATCATGATAGGTATTTAGTGCTGTTTGATATTATCGTTTTGTATTTCTCAATCATGGTTCATGTCAGAGGTCATTTCGGGGGGATCGCGGGGGATCGCAGTTCCCCCGGGTGAGGTACGGGGGGCGGGGCACATGACGAAGCCCCGCCCCCTGCTTCCGGCTGCCCCGCTTCCGGCCCTCATTCAGCCAGGAGGAGGCAGGAGAAGAGGGAGGGTAAGTTGCTTCCTCCCTGCCTCTCCCCACCCCTGCCTGCCTGGGGCCAGGGAGGGCCCCCGCGGGGCTTCCTTGCACTCCCGCCGGCCTTGCAGGTCCACCGCCGGGCCCCTCATGGGACCCGGCAGTGGAGCTGCAAGGCCGACGGCAGCGGCCGGGACCGTTGTGATGTCAGGGTGTGTGGCATATGCTAATGAGTTATGCTAATGAGTTCCCCTAGCTCTTTTTCTACGAAACGACCCCTGGTTCATGTTATGTTTTTCTTATTGCTGTAATCCTCTTTGAGCATCTCTGATTACACTGGTGGTCTAGGGGTGTCAAACATACAGCCCAGGGGCCGAAACTGGCCCATATAGGGCTCTTACCCAGCCCACAAGTAACTGGTGTGAGGGAGGAAAGGCAGGAGACTGCTCAGGGGGATAAGCGGGTGAGCAGGTGCACACGGTGAGGTGTGTATGGTCAAAGCTGTCAAGAAATAGAGAAGGAATGGCTAGAGAGAGGGGCTAATAGGCTGAGGTAAAATAGTAGGGGGAAATGACAGCAAAGGTGGAGACAGAGAAGGTGTGGTGTGTGTTTTTTCCTTAAGCTTCCTCTGACCGCAGCTCAGCGAGGATTGCTGAAGCCACTGCATGGGAGGGTGAAGCCAAATGGCTGGCACTGCCACTGCTGCAACAACCAGCTTTTTCCAGTGACTGGGAAGATGGTTGGCAAGAGCAGGTGCGTGGAACAGCAGTTTTCCTACGAAGGGACAGGGCCAG
>NW_015177078.1:315471-335392 GCF_001447785.1 Gekko japonicus | reverse complement strand
GGGAAAGAGGAGGAGGGGGAGGGCCAGTGCACTGATTGGGAGTCAATTGGGCTTTCTTGTGTGTGCCGCTTTGAGGGGAAAGGCCTCCCGGCCTCAGAAGTGAGTGGAGGAGTGAAGGGAAAAGGGGGTGCCAATGTTGTCGCCACATGTCTGAACAGCTGCAGAGCTGGGAGGCAGACTGAGTATTGGGGTGAGGACAGCAACCTCCCCCCTCCTCGTTCTCAGCCTGTGAGGGAAAAGGGGTTGCAGGAGGACAAAAAGCACCCCCTGGAGGTTTTGGAAACAACCTTCCCATCAGCCTTTTCCATCAGCCTTTCCTGCTTCTGTGGGAAATGCAGGAGGGATGAGAACTGGGGGTAGGGGGATCTAGGAGAGCCAAGTTCAGACCTCCCCTCCCCCAGTCAGGACCCTGTCATCTGGGCCACCCAGGTCTGGTTGCTCAGCCTGGCCTACCTCACAGGGCTGGTGATGGTGGGGGGATGGGGCAGTGGAGGGGGTTATCCAGTGGGATGGGAGAAGAAAGGAACCAAAGAGTGAGAGACAGATTGTAGTCCTTCTTTGCTGCTGGGGCTGGGCGTACGGGGGTGTGCGCTGAAAAACTACCTTATTTACTTGCAAGGATGATGACTCATCTCCTAAAAGTGTTATATATACAAAAACTAACTAATTTGTATGGAAATGTAAGATATCCCTCCCCCCCCCCCCTTTTGGTATCCCTTGGAAAAAAAACCTAGTCTTGCACATGATTATATGTATTCATTGGGGCTCCCATCAATTACTTTCACTGCTTGGAATCAATTGCTTTTGTTTGTATTTTTAGTAAAAAATAGTATTGTTAATTGGGTTTGCCTATGCCCTTTATAAAGTTTATATCTCTGGTACCTGGCATTACTTTTTATAGCACACATGGCCCGGCCCGACAAAGTGATATTTGTGTCCAATCCCGCCCTCAGAGTTCGACACAAACAGAATTTGTGGCAGGGTATGAGTTTTTGTGAGTCACCGCTCACTTCTTCAGCAGCCGTGGAAGTAGCAAAGTAGAGGTTTATTTTATTTGCTTTGAAAAGCGTTCAAAGCAAATAAAATAAACCTCTACTTTGCTACTTTGACGAAGTGAGCAGTGCCTCACGAAAGCTCATACCCTGCCACAAATTTTGTTACTCTTTAAGGTGCTACTGGACTCTTGCTCTTTTCCACTGTTACAGACAGGCTAACACAGCTACCCATCTTGATCTGCTGCCTTTGGCTAATGGGGTGCAGTTCAGCTGGCAAACCTACACAAAAGAACGGACCAAATACCCACATAAACTGAAATGTGTTTTAAAGTTGTGCTATAAAAACACATCCGCTTTGACAAATCACCTGGGTGCTTCCAGTTTTCTTTCAGGGATCAGTTTGGTTCATATGTATTGTTCTTGGACATAAATTGTAACAAGGCTCAGGGTTATAAAAGGCAGAAAAGCCAGAATGGATTCAGGCATGCAAATACACATAAGAAACTTGAAATACACTAAACCAGTTTTCTCAAAACATCATAAGGAATGTAACCGTAGACATCAGTTCTGCAGACTGTTGCATCGGCAGCCGGAAAAGTCTGGTGAGTTTTACCAGTTTCCTAAGAAAATGAGCTACCTATAGGCAGACTTCCTTGTTACTATTTACTGGCAAATATTTCAACTTTTGCACAGTAGGCCTATAACACATACTCCTTCAGAAGCAGTACATGCTGCATGAATTCACACCTTTCATTAAAAAAGGCCCTTTGCACACCTACAAATTTAAAAATAAAAGCTGAGAATTCAGAGAAACTAGTGTATCATAACAATAGATTGTTAAGATGTATTGTAGTATAGCCATCTAGCAATTAACTAATTTTATAGGGGCCCCCCCCATCCCTCTAGTGGCATGGTGAGAAACAGCCAGGGGCGGGGGGGGGGGGGGGACTGAGCCGTGGACTCTCTCCAGATGTCTCTACATTCACAGCGGCAACAAGAGCTACACTAGTGAAACCAGGCCCTATTATGACCTCCCCCTGCCCCTGGTTTGCCAGTCTGGTGTAGTGGTTAAATGCACAGACTCTAATCTGGGAGAACCGGGTTTGATTCCCCACTCCTCCACTTGCACCTGGCTGGATGACCTTGGGCAAGCCGTAGTTCTGGTAAGAACTGTCCTTTTTATTTTATTTATTTATTTATTCAATTTCTATACCGCTCAATCCCGGAGGCTCTGAGCAGTTTACATAGGCATATTATACTTTCTAGCTAGGGCCACAATGTATATATGGGGGAGGTGAGTGCCTACCAGGCACCTAGCCGGCTCGTTCTTTCTTCTTCCTGCGGCTTCGTGGTGGGTTCTATCTCGGCGCGGCTCTGCTGCGGCTCCTTCTGGGTTGGCTCCACAGTCCGTGACTTGTGCGACAACTGCTGCACCGGCCTCTGTCCGATTGGCTCCGGCCGTGCTGCGTCACTGCGTCTCTGGGCCAGTCCCCGCCCGGAACGTCTGCAGCTTGATGTCGGTTTCGCCGCCATGTTCTTCCTGCCGGATCGCCGCCGTCGTCTGCCGTCACCACAGTTCCTCTTCGCCACTACTGCACCGTAAGGCAGGTGCCCCCCTGCACCTAAGGCAGGTACCCATTTATCTACTTGCTAGGCTTTCGGACCGCTGGGTAGGCAGGAGCTAGGACATGGGCCGGGAGCTCACCCCGACCACGGTGGGACTCGAACAGCCTGAGGCTGGATGGATTACTTCTGCAGGCGTTTTACTGCCTGCGCCACCGCAGTAGCGGTTTCTGTCAAGAGCTCTCTCAGCCCCACCTACCTCACAGGGTGTCTGTTGTGGGGAGGGGAAGGGAAAGGAGTTTTTAAGCCGCTCTGAGACTCCTTTGGGTAGTGAAGGGCAGGGTATAAATCCAATCTCTTCTTTTTCTTCTTCTTCTTCTCCTGGTCCTCTGCTGATGCTTGATGTAGCAGAGGGAGAAATTTGGGTGAAAAAGTGACATCACGGCCACACCACAATGTGACTTCCCCTCAGACAACTAGAAGCAATGTCATATGTTACTCTAGGAATCTCCAAAGAACTCTATGATGTCACAAGTTGCTCTAGGAATCTCCAAAGAACCATGCAATGTCTAGCCCTGCCCCCAGAAACTGCCTTGGTGGGCAGTGGCAACCCTAAGCTAAGCTGTCAGGTTCCCCCACCACCACCATCATTTCCATCTAAGCAAAAGCCCAAATATTAGGTATCATTCTTGGATTCAACATAGAAAACTTATTTTTGTATTAACAGAACTCTGTGTTGTATCATCTGCAACCATGTATATAATTCAAGGCATGATTTACTTAAAGACTTGCCTGGAAGGAGTTCATTTGGTCCCAACAGCACAACACTCAGTCCAAGCTTCTGCTTGGCAGTAAGTGCTCCAGAATCATTCTCGTTTATGGGGCTAACAGTGACAGTAGTGAGGTCAGCAATCAAATTCACTCATAAGAAGCTGCTGATCATTATGCACATTCTATTTCTCAATGGCTTCCACACTGATGTACAGGGTGGGGAGCTATCTTTGGCTCGACAGATGACTAAACTGGAGCACACACCCTGGGAAATGGGAAAGTATTTCTCTGTTAAATATACTGCCTTTGCAATGAGGACATACAAGGCAGGAAGGTTTGGTGTAGTGGGTTAAGAGTGCTGGTCTCCAGTCTGGAGAACTGGGTTTGTTTCCTCACTGCTCCACATGCAGCCAACTGACTGACCTTGGGTCAGTCACAGTTCTCTCAGAGCTATTCTCTCAAGGGCAGTTCTCTCAGAGCTCTCTCAGCCCCACCTACCTCACAGGGTGTATGTTATGGGGAGGGGAAGGGAAGGAGATTGGAAGCTGCTCTGAGACTCCAAGTGAAGGGTGGGGTATAAATCCAACTCCTCTTCTTCTTTTCCTCCCCTATTAACCACCCAAAGATGCCTTATTCAGGGCCTCTCTTTTGGAGAGGTAAGACCAATTCATGGAGGACAGGTCTAGTGGTAGCTATAAGCCACTGGTGGCTAAATGGAACCGTTCATGTTTAGATAGTTTCAGAGGCTAGCAGTAAAAGAGCTAGACTTGAGTCTGGTAGCAGCCTGGAGACCAACAAGATTTTCGGAGTATGAGCTTCCTAGAGTCAAAGCTGCCTTGGTCCCTTCATGCTTAGAGGCACTCTGCTTCTGAATAGCAGTTGTTGTGATTAACAACAGGGGGACATGCTGGACTTTATGCTTTCCTTGTAGATCTTCTGGCTGTATCTGGTTGGCTGCTGTCAGAAGGAAGATGCCGGACAAGTTGGACTGCTCCGGCGGGGCTCTGATGGTCTCATTCATTTGTGAGGCTTCAGATATAGCATTTTCAGAGGCGTTGTCTGTTACCCAGGCAAACTGCTTCAGTGACGGCTTCTTTTCCTCCCCTATTAACCACCCAAAGATGCCTTATTCAGGGCCTCTCTTTTGGAGAGGTAAGACCAATTCATGGAGGACAGGTCTAGTGGTAGCTATAAGCCACTGGTGGCTAAATGGAACCGTTCATGTTTAGATAGTTTCAGAGGCTAGCAGTAAAAGAGCTAGACTTGAGTCTGGTAGCAGCCTGGAGACCAACAAGATTTTCGGAGTATGAGCTTCCTAGAGTCAAAGCTGCCTTGGTCCCTTCATGCTTCGAGGCACTCTGCTTCTGAATAGCAGCTGCTGGGATCGACAACAGGGGGACATGCTGGACTTTATGCTTTCCTTGTAGATCTTCTGGCTGTATCTGGTTGGCTGCTGTCAGAAAGAAGATGCCGGACAAGTTGGACTGCTCTGGCGGGGCTCTGATGGTCTCATTAATTTGTGAGGCTTCAGAGACAGCATTTTCAGAGGCGTTGTCTGTTACCCAGGCAAACTGCTTCAGTGACGGCTTTTAAACACAGAATAAAAAACTTTTTATTCCCCCAGGGACTTAATTTTTAATAGCCATATCTTTGTCTCCATTTACGAATCAATTTGCAATTACAACCTAAAAGTAATAACAGAAGCTTGCACAACAACAATTAAAACATTATGAGATTTTAATTTAGCACGGAATTTGTTTAATCTTTACTCTTCCAGCACTGTACCTGTATGTGAGCAGTTTAGGATCAACCATGATGTGGTGATGAAAACCTTTGTACGTATCCAACCACGCAGTTTTCCTATCAGAACGGTATTTCTGTTTATGGACGGCGGGGTGATGATTTGCACCAATTCTCCCTCCCACTGCAAACCCCACTGTATTTCTTTACTTCACTGATACCCCACCTTTCTCCCCAATGGAGACTTAAAGCAGCCTACCTTGTTCTCCTCCCATATGAAGTAGGTGAGACTTAGAGTATGTGATTGGCCCAAGGTTGCCCAGCAAGCTTCCATTGCAGGATCAGGATTTGAACCTGGGATTCCCAAATCCTAGTCCAACACTCTATAACCACTACTCTATGCTGTTCCTGAGGGCCTGCGAATCCTAGTCCAACACTCTAACCACTACCCTATGCTGTTCCTGAGGGCCTGCAGACTCCCCAAAACAAAATTTGATGGAGTCAGCGGGCTGCAGTAGGAGAGGTCCCACTCTGCAAAGACCATGGTTGGTCAGATCCACGCCCTTGACTGTAGATTTCAAAGGGATCAGTAAGTTAAGACAGACAGACAAAAATGGAGAGGTTTTATTATAGCAAGTGTCTAATTAGCTTCTGTGTAAAGCACCCGTGACCATCCTTAATACTTTTGCGTATTACAGACAGTGCATCACCTAGGGTACCTCACTGGCAAAAGGTGATCCATCCGTTAAAAAAATTATCACCAGAGGGGTAGGAAAGCAACCACCAACTCACAGGGTACCTCACTGGCAAAAGGTGATCCATGCACCTTTAAAAAATAATCACCAGAGGGGTAGGAAAGCAACTATTTGTATAGCTGTTTATATACCCACCAACTCATATGAATACACATGAAACTGCCTTATATCAAATCAGACCATCGGTCCATCAAGGTCAGTATTGTCTACTCAGACTGGCAGCAGCTCTCCAGGGTTCCAGGCAGAAGTCCTTCAATATCACCTGCTCTGATCCGTTTAACTGGAGATGCTGGGCATTGAACCCGGGACCTTCTGCATGCCAAGCAGATGCTCTTCCACTGATTCACAACCCTCCCCCTTAACGAGGGTCACCAGCCTCCAAGTGGGGCCTGGAGATCTCCATCTCCCACAATTACGACGGATCTCAAGACCAATGCTTCCTCTAAGCTGTGGAGTCCTGTGAGCAAAAATTCTACTGACATTAAAGTTGTGAGCAGGTGATTTGGCTACTGCATAAGTTAGTTTGTTCTGGAGCCATCCTTCCTGAGATAAGACAAAAATGTGTGAGCCGGAGGCTAAAAACTGTGAGCTAGCTCGCAGTAGCTCAGCTTAGAGGGAACAGTGCACTACAGAGATCTCTGTTCCACTGGAGAAAAATGGTAGCTTTGGAGGGTGGAAACTGCTAAGCTCCTTCCCCTCCTCGAACTTCACCTTCCCCAAGCTGTGATCCCCAAACCTCCAGAAATTTCCCAACCTGGCTTTGCCCACCCTGCCACCAACCCTGTCTGGCGAGAATGAAACCAACAGATCACAAACTATTTTGCAAGCAGTTTGCTAAAGCTGACCCTTTACGTGGGATCAAAACACACTAAGATCCATCTCAAATCACACAACCAGTGTTCCCTCTAAGCTAAGTTAGTGTGAGCTAGCTCACAGTTTTTAGCCTCCAGGTCACACATTTTTGTCTTAGCTCAGAAAGGATGGCTCCAGAGCAAACTAATTTATGCAGTAGCCAAATCACTCACTCACAACTTTAATGCCAGTAGCTCACAAAGTAGAATTTTTACTCACAAGACTCCACAGCTTAGAGGGAGCATTGCACACAACCACATTCCACATGAATTGTCACCAAAGTACAAACTGTGGGAAGAATAGTGACATCCACACAATCAAAACATCTGGATGCATTGCCCAGCAAGGGAACCCTTCTTGCTGCATTAAGATCCACACATGCAGACTGGACCCTGATGCAGTATACACTTGCAGTGCTCTTCTACACGTGAGTCATCATCGTGGCAGCCTCTCAGTTGTAGTACAAAAACTAGCATGGAAAAGGGTGTGCAGTGCAGATGGGAATGTGCAACTTCAGCCACCATGTCGGCCTGTGCTCACACACTGTTGCACATGATTACATATGGAATGCAGCCCAGGCGTTCAGAAAATGCCACTTCTCGCAATCAAAGAGAGACCTTAAGGAAAAAAGGCTATCTGGAGCCCCTACAACCGCTGAGTAGCGATTTCACTTGCAATTTATAGAGCAGGAGAAAAAAATATATTGCAGGCAAGGGCCCCCAGAGGTCTCTTTGACAAAACGTGGTCCACTTCTTCCAAGATAGGTTCGTTTCCTCTCCGTGTAGGCGGGAAGCAAGCTGTGCTCCTGCATGACCATGCTTCTGTATTCTGCCGACAGAACTGCGTCTGTGTGTAACACAAAGAACTTCTGTCTCGTTCTTTACAGCACAAAAGCAGTCTATTAGCAGCAGCAGCAGCCTCCCATTGGTTTTCTCCTGTTGCTAATGTTTCCAGAAATACCACAGGGTCTGATTAACAGGAGAAAGGTGCCCTGCGTGCAGGAGACATTTTCCATACAAAGAGAAGGATAAAACATGTGTTAACATTCTTATCTGCATCCATTGCTGGTTTTCTCCCCCCTTGTTCCACCGTGTAATCCCAGACTGGAATAAAAATAATATGGAATAAAGGCATGGTTGTAATTCTCACACATACACACACACACACACACACACACACACACACACATGCACGGAAGCTCATCAGACCAAAGAACGGGGCTCCATCCGGGGAAGGATCAGAGTTCATCCTGCATCCCTCAGAAAACCACTGCACCGAACTGTTTGTGAAAAGATCTGACACGATGGTCCCTATGTGGGATTTTTACTCGGCTGCACTGTTCACTAAGCAAGGCTTGTTGCCATGGCAACAAGAGAACCACATGACATCCTTGCTGCACAGTGAGGGATGCAGGAGGACTTAAAGGCACATGCAACAGGCAGGGTTTGGGGTGTCGGATGTGTGCAATTCTGCTGCACGCATGGTCCACCTTGTCCAAACGGGGAAGTGCACAAATATT
The DNA here is from genome assembly GCF_001447785.1 of Gekko japonicus. Taxonomy (NCBI): domain Eukaryota; kingdom Metazoa; phylum Chordata; class Lepidosauria; order Squamata; family Gekkonidae; genus Gekko; species Gekko japonicus. The sequence continues at coordinate 327,197 of NW_015177078.1, read as the reverse complement.
GCAGGCAGCTGAAAAGAGTACCCTGGCTTGCAAATTGCAATTTCTTTTTCAATCTACACACAAACAGTGACTGGAAACCCATTGAGAACCTGCTCCTCGTGCATTTTGAAGGGGAAGGCTTTTATACTTAATGCAACATTGTGTTTTAGGAATTTATTTCCAATGTTGCACAAATTGATACTGTGAAGTAGCTGTAAGCACATTCTGGACTGTTATTAGCATCCATTTCCCATGTCAGGGAACTCAATGTGTTGTCATTTTGCTTTTATTTTGCATTAATATCAACCTTCAGGATTCAATAGGACCTGGTTGGTGGTGATAAACACCCCCAGGCCTGCTGCCAAAATCTGGCTCTGTTTCCAAGTGGCCTCTTGAAACCCCCCAGTGACTTTTATTAATTTGGTCTGGCTCTAAACTTACTCTGTCAATTAGAGGTTACACTTCTGACCTACTTCAACCAGGTTTCAATGAAAAGGAGTTGGTGAACTTGGCATGGCCACGGGAACCGCTCAGTGTTGGGTTCACCTTGTTTCCAATGTTTGCATTCAAAGGCAGGGTGGCCAACCTGCAGGTGGTGCCTGGAGATCTCCTTACATTACACAACTGATCTCCAGATGACAGAGATCAGTTCCCCTGGAGAAAATGTTAGCTTTGGAGGGTGGACACTATGGCTTTATACCCCATGGAGGTCCCTGCCCTACCCAAATCCCACCCTCCCCAGGATCCACACCCAAATCTCTAGGAATTTCCCAAGATGAAGTTGACAACCATAGGGGGGCGCCCTGCTACCCACCTTTTTTGATACCCCCCTAAATTACTGCTCTTACAAGTATCATTTTGGGAGATTTTACCTCAATAGCTCTGTTTAAGAGCAGAAGCCAAGGAGCAGGCCTTATGGATTCCATTAAGAATCCCCTAGATCCCCCTCCCCACAGTATGACCCCTGCCTGGTTCTCAGGCAAGCACCCACCCCAGTGGCTCCAGTACTTAAAAAAACAAGACCCAGAACTGGAGAATGAATCGGGAAGACAAGAAGTCATTCCTTACTTCCTAGCTGCTTTTGCCTGGCTGGGTTAATGGAAAATTTTCTCCTCCGTGCCTTTCTGTCGTTGCCTGCTTTAAAAACAAAAAAGAAGACCTGAGTATGGGCCTAAACAGTATTAAGGGGATGTGTTATGTCTGTGCGTTCATGAGCATGTGGATGTAGGAGAGAGAAAGCTGGAAGCATGCACAAACTTGCATAAGCAGGCATGGAAAACATGGCTTTTGGTGTTACGCACTTGCCAATGTAGACTTGGAAATATGACACTGAGGTGAAAGTTGTTTTCCCATTTCATTATAACAGCTTGCACGGGATAGGTTTTTCTTCAAAATGCATAGGAGTGGCAAACTCTGGGCGCTAAACCCTCACCCCAACTTTTGGTTCACCCAGGGCCAGCCCAACGGCACAAGCCACCCAAGCGACTGTTTGGGACAGCAATGCTTTATGAACCCCACTGAAGCCGTGTGTAGTCCGAGAGGTGTACCTTACTGTCCATTGCACTGTTGCAGAGAACACAAGGGTAGGGGTCTCAGACTCTGCACCGCAGCCACTTGGGACACTTGTAGTGTCTTCAGCTGGTCTTAAATCAAGGACTCTGCTCACTCTTGTCGCTAGTTATAAACCTGCTTTAAATGTGACACTAGCGAGCTGGAAGCACTCCCCCGTGGGACTTTGCACTTGAGCAAAGTTTTATGCAAAGTACTTATGCATGCTGCATCATGTTTAAACCTTTCATTCTGGGATTCTGGAAGTTAACAGCAGGGAGAAAGAAGATGTAAGCCCTTCAGCTATACATGGGAATGTATCAGTGTTAACTCTTTTCTGGAAACTGGCATGAAGCAGTTTCCTTTCCTCAAAGACTGGAACCTATCAGAGCTAGAATGTAGAACTTGATGGAGAACTGACGTTGCTTCTCCTCTTCCTTAAAGAAACTGATCGCATTTTTATTCGGACCTTGCCCCAAGAAGCCCAGGGTGACAATTGAGAGGGTTGGATCCAGCAAAACTATTCCAATAGAGATTGCATTTTCCTTTAGCGCAAGAACACAACAGGCACCTCTCGTGTCATGAAACAGCTCCTTGTACAAGAGGAATATATCTTTTGTATCCAACCCCTGGTTCTTTCCACCCCCTCCAATTTTATTTTCATCATGAGAACCCTCTGGTGCAGATCAGGGGACACAGACTGGCCGAAGGCCACCTGCAGAGGGGATTTAAAACTTGGGCTTTTAGAGTCCCATCCCTCTGCCACACTGGTGCACTCCCTCTGAAAAACCTCTGAACTAGCTGCAGTTTCTTTCATGGTGCCACAGCTGTTTCAGCTCCCTTTTACAAAGAACATCAAATTATCTCAGAAACAGTTATATCCTCAGAATATTCCTTTCAGTAGATACATTGTGTGAGCCATTTGATGGCTTTCTGCCTTTGTAATCAGAGCCTCCTGAGAGTTCTTAAGAAAGAAGGGGGAGCTGTTTTTCCAGATCTCTCTCCTCCTTTACAGAACATAATTCAGACTTGTGCTAAACCATTTGTCATACTCCTACAGCGTTCTCTCTCTTTCTTTCTCTGTGCATGTGAGTGTGGTGGGGCGATTGCCAATTAACCACAATGATATATACTAATGTATGACTTTGGGCTTTTTTCCACGATGCTTCGCTAGCAACGGCCAGAAGTCTGCAGCAGACAAATAGCATGCTAGCATGTGCTGCAGTTGAATTCAAGCATTTTTTTTTGCATAAATAAATAAAAAGTCACTGTTTTTAACTAGCTGTGCTAAATAGGGAAAGAAGGGGGAAAGTCTGGTTAGTTCTGATTTGAGATGTTAGCAACTGGGGAGATTTCTTTTTCACAGTACAAATGATGGGCTGAGCTAGAAGGTTTGTAAAGAACACGTGCCTGCCACTGAAAGCAGTAGCCCCAGGTCTCCCCTCCTCCAACTTCCCTTGGTAACACCTAGTAAATCTCAATGTGCAATGAAATGTCATAATTTTGATAGTGTTCCCACCCCCACTCCACTTCATTAGCTGCGGCTTACAGTGTATGATAACCTCATACGTTAAGATTTGCCAGATCTTTGTGGGAAGGGGAGACAACACGGGGTTCCTGATTTCAGCAGCAGCCATGGATTCTCCATATTGTCTAGGTTTGTCCTACATTTCCTGTTGCAGCTTCCTTATTAGAACATTTCTCTGCCAGCGGTACTGATTTACCAAATGGTTGCTTTATCTGGAGCAAGAATTACATTCAGAAAACTAGCCACTGAAACCATTCCTTGCATAGTACCACAAAACTTTCTGAAACAGATTAGGTGGCAGAATGCTAGATTGTTCTCTGTGTTCGTGAAACATAGTTCAGGTAGCTGTTTCATCATGAGTAGAAAACACAGAATCATAGAGTTGGAAGGGGCCATACTGGCCATCTAGTCCAACCCCCTGCTCAATGCTGGATCAGCCTAGAGCATTCCTGACAAGTGTTCATTCAGCCGCTGCTTGAAGACTGCCAGTGAGGGGGAGCTCACCACCTCCTTAGGAAGCTCATTCCACTGCTGAGCTAGTCTTGCTATAAAAATTTTGTTCCTACTATCCAGCTGGTACTTTTCCATCCATAATTTAAACCCATTATTGCGAGTCCCTACGTTCTGCAACAGCTCCCTGACCTCCTCTAAATGACAGGCTTTCAAATACTTAGAGAGAGCAATCATGCCCCCCTCAACCTTCTCTTCTCCAGAGTGAACATTCCCAAGTCCCTCAGGCTCTCCTTGTAGGCCTTGGTCTCCAGGCCATGATCATTTTTGTCACTGTCTTCTATACCCACTCCATTCTGTCCACATCCTTTCTGAACTGAGGCCTCCAGAACTGCACACAGTACTCCAGGTGCGGCCTGGCCAGTGTGATGTACAACAGGACTACGACCTCTTGCAAATTGGATGTTATGCCTCTGTTGATACACCCCAAAAATGCATTAGCCTTTTTTTGTCACTGCATCACACTGACTGCTCATATTTAGCTTACAGTCCACCCGTACCCCCAAGATCTTGTTCACACACACTGCTACCCAGAAGTGTGTTCCCCTATTCAGAAAAATGCTTCTCATTTTTACTACCCAGATGTATAGAATGCATAGAGTAAACTACAATCTGGGCTCCAAAACAGAAAGTTGAAATCTTATGTACTCACTTATTAGCAAGTAAATTATATTGAACTAGGGCTGCCAAATGCCCCCGGGGGGCGAATTTCCCCCCGCTTTCGAGCCCCGATTTCCGCCCTCGCCTGCACGTCACCCGGATGTGACGTCGCACGCTGGGGCGGGGCCACAGCCATTTGAGGGGAAAACTCTATGTTTTCCCCTCAAATGGCTGTGGCCCCGCCCCAGCGTGTGACGTCACATCCGGGTGACGTGCATACGGGGGTGGGGTTTCCCCCGAGCCGCGATTCCGGGGGGGCAGAAACAGCCATTTGAGGGGAAAACATAGAGTTTTCCCCTCAAATGGCTGTGGCCCCGCCCCAGCGTGTGACGTCACATCCGGGTGACGTAGATGCGGCGCGCGCACGCGCACCGGGAGATAGCCAGCGATCCCCCGCCGAGGAGGTAAGAGAGATTTGGCAACCCTATATTGAACTCATTGGCACTAAATTCAGAGTAAAAATGCTTAGGATTGCACCATGCACAGCACAGCCAGTGCTATGTGAATGAATCCTTACAAAGTCAAAATCAAAGTCAAATACCTTTAATGGCATAGCATGAATCCTTACAGATCTCAGTGGTTTTCTCTGCAGCAATAAGGACTAGAAACTTGCTTTTGGAAAAAGCTTTTTCTCAGAATTCTGTGCTTACACTTGGATTCTGGACTGGCAATGTGCTATGGTGCATCCAGTCACACTGCAGAACTGGAGCATACCACATTGCCCAAGTTAAACGGGTATCACTTAATGTGCTCTTGCACCTTCCACTAGGCAAAGCTGGAAGAAGACCACAGTGCAATGCAGTCATGGCCTCCAAGGCATTATTTGCAATTCAGAGAAACTTGGATTGTTATTTTACTAGTCATTACATAGCAGCATCAACATGCATGGCATTTTTACAGAGTAATATAAGCAAGAGACAAGCCCCTGCCCCTAGGCACTTTCAATCTGAAATTTCAAAATGGGAGAGACAATAGAGGGAGGAGAGAGGAGAGAAAGGGAAGGATAAGAAGAAGGAAAGAACTCCAGGCAAACGTAAGCAAATTTTAAAGTAAAGGCTTGGAGCCGGGATGAATGCACCAGAAGGACTTTTTACCCATGTGGCTTAAATTGGTCTATAAAACAAATGTAAAATCTGCAATAGCTGGGAAATTAATGATTAAAAAAAACCTTCTATGTTGATTTTCTCCACCCACACTAACAACATTAACACATGCCACAAATAGTGACTGAGTGGGTCAAATGTGATAAAATGCATAAAAAACTGCCTGAGGTGAGATGCAGTTAACACTTAAATCCCACTGGTTCCAAAAGGGATTTGCAAAGGGGTCGCTCTGCTTGTTGCTGCAAAATACAATAAGAGTCCAGCGGCACCTGAAAGACTTGCCATGTGCCAGGCCTTCTCTTGGCATCTATTTCCATCCTGGAATTCGCAGAGGTCAGGTTAGATAGACAATGTTTTAAATAAATCAGCAGAACCCATCCTCCACACGCCCCTGTCCAGTGACAGCTTCCCAGGTGCCTCTGTCCTCTAAGGGTGGCGTGACATCAGGGCAGCTAGCTCAGGATCACACAGTGGGTAACACAGTCTAAATGCAAGTGTCGCGTCAGCCATTGCTAAAATTCAGTAACCTCCAGAGACAAAGAAGCCACCCCTTTGAAAAGCAGACCGCAGCCCCTACACGCTCCTTTCAGCATCAACTGAGCCCTGCTGTGCATTACTGAACGCCGAAGGATAATTAATCTGCTCAAAATGAGCTCAGGCCTCAGTGCTAACATACCTATTCTTGGAAAACATGTCAGAGAATTTTGACACTCCCAAAACACCTCTCATAGGAGCGAAAAGCCAAAGAGTTCTGGCCTTGAGGTTTTAGAGGAAAGGGAAAGACAGTTTCATAAAACGGCCTAGGATCAAGCTGCATGCCACGTTGGCAGTCTGGAACTAAGAATCCTCTCCAAATAAGTGGTAGTGAGAAGATCCACAGGGTAAGAGGACGGGTTCTTTTCGGATTAAAAATTGGTTAAATGGCAAGATGCAGAGAGTAGGAATAAATGGATAGTTCTCACAGCGGAGGAAAGTAAGCAGTGAAGTCCCACAAGGATTGGTACTGGGACCAGTGTTACTTAATTCCTTCATAAATTATTTGGGACTGGGGGTGAGTAGTGTTGTAGCCAAGTTTGCAGATGGCACAAAATTATTCAGGATGGTGAAAACCAAGGCAGATTATGAAGCATTAAAGGAGGATTTCTCTAAATTGGGTGAGTGGGCAACAACATGGCAAATGAAGTTCAACGTGGGTACGTGTAAAGTGATGCATACTGGATTGTAAAATCCTCATTTTAAATACAGGCTGATGAGCTCTGAATTGATTGAGACTGAGACAGAAAGAGATCTTGGGGAAGTAGAGGGAAACTCAATTAAAATGTCCGCCCAGCAGCAGTGACAAAAGGCAAACTCCGTGCTAGGAACTATTAGAAAAGAAAAAGAGATCTTGGGGAAGTAGAGGGAAACTGACAGCAGTGACAAAAGGCAAACTCCATGCTAGGAACTATTAGGAAAGAGATGGAAAATAGAAGAGGCATTATTGTAATGCCCTTGTCTAAAGCTATGGTGTGGCCTTGTTTGGAATTCTGTGTGCAGTTCTGGTCTCTGTATTTCCAAGAGGATATTGCACTTCTGGAAAAAGTACGAAGGGGGCAACCAAGATTATTAGGGGGTTGGAGCAACTTTCCAATGAGGAAAGACTGGAGGGCCCGAGCCTTTATAAACCCCCTGAGTTCAGTAGAAAAGTATAACTCTGCTTGGGATGGCAGGGCTATTCACAGGACTCCAGAGTCGCAGGTCTTAATTCCTGCAACACCCACTGAACCATTCTGATAGGACGTTGCCAGAGATTTGTTGCAATGCATTAAAAGCTCTCTGGATTCTGGTAGAAGTTGCCAGTGCCCCCCAAATCTTGCCAAAGGCAACTGTAAACATTCAACAGGTGACCATGGTCAGCATCAGGAAAGCAACGGAAGGTTACAGTGAAGAAAATTGGGTGCTTAATTTATTCGTTTAGTTTATGTATAGCCTACGTCACTAAGACTCAAGGTGGATTACATAGTGTAAAACAATGCAATCAAACAGCATAACACATCCAACAAACAATGCTGTAGGTGACTGCATTTACAGATTGCATTATATAGATGCATCCATCATTTTTCCCAGTGAAGATCAAAGCAGCTTCGGGGTAGCAAGTTTCAGCAAGAAAACGGGACGGGGGTTAAAAGGATTAAAAAGCCCCATCACATGACGGCCAAAATTGCAACCCCAATTGGTAAAAGAGTAGGAAAGATTTATTTAAAGGATCGTGATGGCACTCCCCAAACCAGTAGTTCAACTCTGAAACCAAGACATAGTCAAGATAATTTTAAAATCTAAAGTTTATCTCAAAATCTGGAAGTGCTGTCCAAAAGAGCCTGATTGAAACAAACAGCATGGAAATGGATGAGCTGCTGCCAATGAAGCAGACCAACAAAGTGCCACTCTGTAGTTTTCAAAGTCACCCATGACTGACTTTAACCACAATAAGCAAACCCTTTGTTTTAGGAGGTTTCCCTGGTCTGATGTAAACAGCTGAGCAGGAGAATGACCTCCCAACGCTGTTGCCACCCCCCCACACACACACTGTGTGGCTAATTGGTAGCAACCTCCACCCCTTATGTTTCAGTACAGCATTGAGACTATTCTGTATGATGTTTTAGGGTTACCAACATACAGGTGAGGCCTGGAATGTTCCCTGAATGACATTTGTTTTCCAGACTACAGAGGTAAGTTCCCCTGGAGAAAATGGTCACAGGGCAAACTCTATGGTATACCATAGATTCTAGGTGAAATCCCTCCCCAACTTCCCTCCCTTCACAGGCATTGCACCAAATCTCCAGGAATATTCCAGGCCGGAGCTCGCAACCCTAGGCGTCATTAATGGTTTTATGACCAATTTGCTTGCCCTAACTTTATGCCTTGATTCTGTGCTTCATGGAGCCTGTCCGCTATGCAACAGATCTTTGATCTTAAAAAAAAAAAATCAATATGTTTTGCCATATTAAATGGTGTAGCAGGAGACTGAAATACTACATCTGGTATAGAACATGCCAATTAAGCCACTGCGTATTTATGTGTTCATTTTCTGAAATCAATTCTGGTTTTGCTTTGGGCATGGACAACTCATTATGCATGCCGCGGACACCATCCCTTGACCACAGGAAATCCAAGCCTGCCCCCACCCCCATCATACAAATGTTAAAGCCACAGGAGCCACGCCAGAAAAACATGCAGTGGACATGGTTTTGGTAAACCCCACCATACAATACTGAATAATCCTTACACAAAAACTGTCTGACTTCAGGGGTATAGTGATATCAGCTGATTTGGTGAACTGCCCTCATTTTTTTTGGGGGGGGGTGTTTTAAAGGAATCTTGAAGTCTCACATTCTGAGTAAGACTAATTGGTACCCTTTATACCACCGTCATATATTTTACTGACCTTTATCAACAGCCTACCTGTCATAATAGACTGGCAGAAAGTCCTTTGGAGCAATAGTTCCCTTGTGTATCAGCCTGAACTTATATGTTGCATTTTTGATTAAAGAGTTGTAAAATAAGGGAAATTTGAAGAAGAGGAAACAGATGGAGATAGTTTCATCCTAGATTATAAATTACAGCTCTTCTACTGCAGTCCTAAACACACTTGTAAAGGGGTAACTGTGGTGTATTCAATGCAATGGAAAACTGTGTTTGAAATCACTAATTGAAACACCATGTAAAGCTTCGTCCTGGGCAAGGATCCTAATCATTCAATCCCTATTGGTAGCCCAGGAAGAGCTGACCAATCACCTACCCTCCAGTTCCCTGAACGGGAACGTCTGTGATTGGACTTTATCTTGACAATCCTATTGGTTGTAATGTACAGTAGGGCGTGGCTACATTAGCTGGGAGAGTTTAAAAGAAGCACAGCTACAATGCAAAAGATGTTCTGGTTGTTCTAAGTGTTCTGTTCTAGTTGGGTTATGCGTTGCTCAATAAAGCTGAATCGCTTGCTGAAATCACTCTCTGACTCTTTGTTAAGTAGCTGACTTAACAATAACCACGGTTAGGATTGCATTGCACAAGTACAAAGCAACACCAAACATAAGGTAAAACATGATTTCACACATGCCAGTTCCCACACTGCTCACTGCTGCCACCACCAATCTAGGGCTGCAAACTCCAGTCTGGGAAATTTCTGGAAATTTGGGAGTGGGACTGTTGGAATATGCAAGGACTATAATGCAGCCTTATGAAGATCTGAAGATCACTCCACAGGGGACAGCTGAAGGACTGGTAGTTAGCATAGCTAGATTAGGGACTGCCCACAATTTCAAATTATGTCCATTCTGGTAGCCAACTGTAGTGGTTAAGAGTGGTGGATTCTAATCTAAGACAGTTTGGTGTAGTGGTTAAGAGAGGCAGACTCTAATCTGGAGAACCGGGTTTGATTCCCCACTTCTCCATATGCAACCAGCTGGGTGACCTTGGGTCAGTCACAGTTCTCTCAGAGCTGTTCTCTCAAGAGCAGCTCTCTCAGCCCAACCTACCTCACAGGATGTCTGTAGTAGGGTGAGGAAGGAAAGTAGATTGTAAATTGTTCTGAGACTCCAAGTGAAGGGCAGAGTATAAATTGGCTCTTCTAGAGACTTCGGCCCATTCTGCATCTAGCATTCGCTCCGCTGTTTTACCAAACCCACTCTGGAACAAAAATTCCCCACTACATTGCATGCCACTTTCACTATGATTGATTGTCGGATTTAGGCTTGCCAAATCCCCCCAGGGGGCGGGGAAATCCCCACCCAAGAGGTCTGTTACCCACTGCTAGCGGATCGGGGCCCGGGGGGAACCCCACCCCCACAACGCGCAACGTGCCCGGCATGAGCACGTCACCCGGAGGTGACATGATCGTGTCGGGCATGTTGGGGGCGAGGCCACAATCATCCGAGGGAAAACTCTATGGTTTTCCTTTGGATGATTGTGGCCCCGCCCCCAAAGTGCCTGACACGATTAGGTCACTTCTGGGTGACGTAATTGCTTTGCGCGCGCGCAGGGACTCCCAGACCAGCGCTGGACTCCCCCGCTCTTCTTAAGGTAAGGACTTGGCAACCCTAGTCGGATTTTATGGCAGTGTCCAGACTGCATGCTGCTTTCACTGTGTTTGATCTCTTGGTTTTATGGTAGCCATCTGCATAGATTTATGGCCATCTTATGGCTCTTCAGGAGTGACTCTGCAGTCAGTAAGGCATTGGCCCCGGGGTATTTGAATATTTGAATGTGGTTTTGAGCTGCATCTTTTTCTCTTCCAGTGTGGGTTCGGTAAAACAGCGGAGCAAATGCTAGATGCAGAATGGGCCTTCCTGCTCCTACGGAGCTTCCTTCTTGTTGTTGTTCCTCTCACAGCAGTTAGGCTAGACAGTTACGTCTCTCTGTCTCTTCTATGTTCTATAACGGTTCGTTCTTTAAATAAACCTGCTTATTTTTCTCAAAACAGTCGGTGCTCTACTTCCTTTGCGTATTTAAACTCTGCCAACAGGAGCCTGGGCTGGAGGGGATGAAGTCTGGAGAGGGAGCTTAGCCGGGATGTGACAGCATGGAACCCACCCTCCAAAGATGCCATTTTCTACAGGGGGACGGGGATCCCTGAAGTCCGGAGATCAGTTGTGATTCTGGGAGCCTCCCAAGCCCGTTTGGAGGCTGGTACGCCTACGTTAACTCCCCCCAGCCCGCTGCCCTTTTTTGCTAGAAAGTTGCAGCCGATTTATGATGACCCCCTAGGGTTTAAAAGGCAAGAGACTAAAGAGAGGTCATTTGCCACTGCCTGCCCCTGCATAGCAAGCCTGGACCAACTTGGTGGTGCCCCACTCAAGTAGTAACCAGGGATGACCCTGCTCAGGCTAGCTACCCTGGGCAACCCAGGTCAGGGACAGTGACCCACACCCCTGCCCAGGGCTTTTTTCGTAGAAAAAGCCCAGCAGGAACTCATTAGCCTAATAGGCCACACCCACAGCAGAAACTAATTCGCATATTAGGCCACACCCCTGACAGCACAGCTCATTGGCATATTAGGCCACACCCCCACGTTACCAGAAGTGTGCTCATGCAGCCACACCCACCTTTTGCTTCTTATTCTGTTTACCTTGTTTGTTGTCAAAACCCAGGGCTTTTTTTGTAGCAGGAACTCCTTTGCATCTTAGGCCACACATCCCTAATGTAGCCAATCCTAATGAGTTTCTGCTGTTGGGTGTGCCCTATTATGCTAATGAGTTCCTGCTGGGCGTGGCCAACTTGGAAGCCAGCCGGAACTCCGTCCCTGTGCGTTCCTGCCCCAAAATAGCCCTGCCCCTGCCCCTCTACTTTTCCTCATCAAATCTGCGGCAAAGCGCAGGATCAACTGCAATCAGGCAGGGACCCCCACACTTTTGAAGCTCCCC